>NW_006431079.1:4297467-4341794 GCF_000325575.1 Pteropus alecto
ATGTGAAATATTATGAGAGGTGGGGAAAATGCATTGTGCTAAGGCCTGACTAAAGCCTTGGGGCTACATGTAAAACCAGGTACCCCACCAGGATGCTGGCAGATATCAGAGCAGCTCCTAACCAGGCTAGCATGTGACACATAAATATGTCCTTGGCAAGGCCATTTGCTTACTCCACTATTTAGGTAACAGAATACAACAAAACTGGACATAGGACTTTTATTTGGATGTCATGATCCATGAATGTGAACTGATCATTTTAAAATGGTTTGGTCCACCTGCACATTGGAAGATGAAACCTTCCCAAGGCCACCAAAACTTGATTTCTTGCTTCAAAATAATCAGATGCAGTTATAAAATTCTTCTGTTGATTTGGAAAAAAATGTGTGGCTTGTTCATAACAGTAACTATTTGTTGGAAATATGAGATAGGTAAGAGGATACAAAGATGAGCTTAATGTTTCTGCCTTTGGGGCAATTTCTAATCTAGCGATAGAGATATTTTTCTTTTGCTGGGAAAACCAGGGTTCAGTAGAATAATCAATTATTTTTTACTTCAAGAAGGCTTTCTTTGATTCATTTTGTTACTTAATTTGTTAATTCACTGAAGGTGCACTTCTTTCTTAGAACTCAGTGAAGTATTTTTAAATGGACTTCACTGGAAAAAAAGCAGGACTTGAAATTATATTCACAGTATGCACTTTACTCTGTTAAAAACTCTTATGCATGGAAGGAGGGAAGTGCACCAGAATGTTAACAGTGGTTCTCATCTCGTGCAATTAGAGATCATTTTTATTCTCATGTCCTCTGTGGTTTCCTATTTTTCAATAACAAGCATGTATTACTCATATACTCATCAAAGTTCAGTTAAAAATTAGTCCCACAAATTAATACTCTTCAGCCAAATCAAGAATCTTTATTTTTGGCAACTCGGCCTGGGCTATAAACCCTCATGTTAACTCAGATCTATGTAGACGACTTTCTGACTGAGGCATTAAGGAACTTGTTATAAAGAGGATGTTTTCCTTTTGGAAAGCAACATAGAAAGCTAAGGGTTTACAATGTGTTAGGAAAGATATCTTGAGCAACTCTCCTCCTAGAATGTGACTAGCCTTTATTACAGTCATTTAAGAAAATGACTTTTTCAGGTTTCCCACTCACTATGTGACTGTTTTATCCTTTATCCTGTACTCCCGTGTCCCTCAGGTACCCTTGACTCTGTTATCCTGGAGCGGGTGACCCTGTCCTTTGTTCTCCCATGCCCTTTCCGTTTCTAATTTTCTTAGTTCACATCCCCTCCATCTGTTTATGACTTGGTAGATTTGTTTGTGGCTTCATCCCACCATTTTTATAGACTGGAGAGAGCTAATTGTTGTTCTTTTTCCTGTAGCAGCTTCTCCTTGCTCCTTGTCATTGCACAGGTGGAGGGCCTGAGCAGTGCTCCTGAGATGCAGTGAAGAGATGGGGTCAGGCCGGCAAGGAAGGGGCAAGGGCACTGAGCTGGCTGAGAACCTTGGGGAAGGTACTGGGCAGGACAAGATCAGGCATGGCTCTTGGAGATAACTGCTTGGCGTTTGAAGCCAGGCTGTCCCTGAGCTATGTATTCCTCTGTTGACATCCTGCAATGTGGTAGCCACTGTTCTAGATACTGGCTGGGGGCACAGTGATAAGCAAGGCAGACCTGGCTTCTGCTCTCATGGTTATAATAACAGATTGTAAAAATGGCCCCAGAGGTGGTTACATGTGCCCATTTGTAGTGGGGCATGAGGGCCATAGTGGGCATGATTCCAAGGCCTGACTCCTTGTATGTTCGTAGCACTTTCTGTTTTGGAGGGATGAAATTATGGAGACCTCTTGGTAAAGCTGAGCTGCTTCTCCCATTCAGTCAGCCTGGGCCCAGCCAGGGCCTACAGGAGGAGAAAGCAAAAGCTAAGGCGGCATGAGTTCAAGGCTGGCTCTCTTGGTCACTCCACCTGCCTGTCTCTAGACTGCCACAGGTATATGTCCATCTTTTCTGAAGAGTGATGAGCCAATTTGCACATAGCAGTCCATGTTCGTGCGTGCTGCAGCGTTGTCTGAAGGCAAGCTCGTGTTTTCTCCCTTGTTTTCGACTTTTAATGAAGACCAGACTGTCAGTGTCCCTCCAGTGGGATATTGGGCTGTTACCTGCAGGAAACTAGTTTTAATTAAGTTCTTGCTGCCTCTTCATCAGCCAGCCACCCCCGAACCTTTTCTTGAAGGCTCAGAGTCTGGCCTTTGCATGTATTTAGGAAGTTTTTCTATGCTATTGCTCTTTCTGAAACTCCTGATGACCAGCTCTCATAGGATCTTTCTGCATCACTGCTTGGCTTTTGACTACCCAGAAAAGCCTGGAGTTAGGCAAAAGTAAGCAATTTCTCTGAGCATCCTTGTTGAGTCTTCTCTTGTTATACTTCTCTATCAGACCTAGGACTTGGCCATCTGTCCTGTTCTTTGTGTCCTTGGGCAAGGTACCAGATCTCTCTTGAGTTTCAGTCTCCTTATCTATGACAGAGTGATCATTGAACCTGCCTCAGGAGATTGTGAGAATAATCCAGTGTATAGTTGAGTGTGACTATTGCAGTAGCCTCTGAAGCAATCTCCTGCTTCCAAACTTGCCCTGCTACCACTTACTCTCTGCCCAGTTAGCTAGTGAAGCAGGGGTGGGGTCAGATCAGGTCATGCCTCTGGCTTAGAACCCTCTAGACAGTAGCTTCCTGTCTTACTCAGAGGAAAAGCCAAATCCTTAACATGGTCCACAAGCCTTCCTGGTGTACTTCTCTGATCTCCTCTCCCACCCCAGCCTCTGGTGTATAGTTGAGCACACTGGGTTCTGCATAACTCATTGTTGTTCATGTGAATGGCGCCCACCTGAGTTATGCAGTGCACAACTCATGCAGCTGTATGCACTGATCCTGCCTGTCCCTGTCTCGTTCCACTTCCGGCTACATCAGAATTCTTGTTGTTCTTCAAATATGTCAGGCATGCTTCCTGTTCAAGCTCTTTCCACCGGACTGCCCCTCTGCCACAAATGCTCTCCCCCCGGATATCTGTATGGCTTGTTCACTTACCTTCTTCAGCTCCTTTCTGAAATGTCACCCGATTTAAAGTTTTACCACCCAGCCCACTGCCCCCTAGATGTTCCCTATTTCCCTTTTCTGCTTTATTTTTCCTCCTAGCACTTATCACCATCTAACATATTCTACAGTTTACTTATTTATTTGGTTTATTGCCTATTTTTCTCAATAGAACATATACTATGAGGGCAGAGACTAGTGTTTGTTTTGTTCTCTGCTCTATCCCTAGCGCCTAAAACAGTGCCAGACAAATAGTAGGGGCTCAATAATGAATGGAATGAGTTTTCAATAAAGCAAGTGAAGTGTTTGGTACAGTGCTTAGTGCATAGTAAGCACAACCCAATAAATGCTGGTTGCCACTATTTCTATTGTTATTGATTACCCTTTGGACCAGCTCCCACTTAGCTTTCTCTGAGCCCTTGCCCAGCCCCTTCTTGGGTTGAATTGAATCACAACACCTCTACTCCTTGCTGTTCTTCCCTCTGTGCCTTTTCTTTCTGTGTGGCATTTATCATGCCACGTTAGTGGAGCTTATCTTACTCCTTTCCTTGTTTGAGTCCAAATTTTTGCAGGGCAAAGACTGGCTTGTTCAGATTTGTGTCTTATGTGCACTGTGCCCACCAGTTGGCATGTAGTAGGAGCTCAGGAAGTGGTCACTGCAGGCAGCCAGGACAGGTGGGAAGAGTTCTTGAATCCATCAGGACCCCTACCAGTGGTCTTGGCTCCAGCATCACTGCCTGATGTTCGCATTCCTCCTCTCCCAAGGAGGCTCAAGGGAGAGTTTGACAACCACTTAAATGATGGAATCACTAATGTTATATTTAGAGCAAATCTGTTATATTTAGAGAACCTCCTGTGCATACTTCTTTGGATGATTACATATGGGTGACCTACTCATTCTGCATCTGAGAGTTTGGCCCTTTGGCTGCTCAGGCCTCCAGGGGTTGGGGTCATTCATTGTAGACAGTGTGAGCAACACTGGTGTGTTTGGAGGAGGACTGGTAGAATGAGAGAAAGCTTGAGCTGGCTCTTATGGGATTGTGGGGGGGTGGGGCGAAGCATGGCTTCTGGAGGTGACGTAAGGACAGGGGAGCATCCCCTGTCCACTCTTGGGAGAGGAGTGAGTGCTTTGTGTAGCATGATTCGGTAGATGATTTGGGCCATATGAGAGAGGACCTTAAATGCCAAGGCAATGAGTTCGGCTTCTTGTATTTGGCAAGGGGTGTCCTGAGTGGGGATTCTGATGGGGTAGGGTAGGAATCAAGGGGAGCAGGAGTTATGAAGAGGAGCTTTGGAGTCATTTTTCTTCTGTCCAGAGACGGAGTTTCTTGTGGGACACACAGGTGGCACAGTAGTGCCAGAGGCCATGTCATTGGGGACCAGCGTTGGCAACCACAAGGCTTCTGAGCTTCAGCTGAACTAACAAAGTGCAGGGGACTGAGAGGTTAAAGGTAGGAGTTTGGCATGGACTGGGGTACAGGAGGGGGCTTTTGTTCTTTGGGGGCAACTGTTGGTGTCCTGGCATCCCTGGGATTTTCCTGTGCGGCTCTGGTTTGGCTCACTTATCCGTAAGCCACTGTTGGGTCCCTGCACTCTGCCCTGGGCCAAGTGGTCCAACTCAGCAGTCAGTCTTGTACCAAGTTGCTCTACAGAAGAGCTTCAAACCCAGAGACAGGCAAACTCTTATAAATGTCAGCTCGGCCAGTAACTCTCTGTGTGGCCTTGGCCAAGATGCTTGTTCTCTTGGGGGTTCACTTTCCTTATCTACCAGATTAGCAGCAAACAAGCTAAATCCCTGTGTTCTAGACTAGAGCCCTTTAAACTCCTCCTGCCGTGGGTCAGGATTAGCCTTGGAGGCTTGGAAGGGACTGAGCTTTCCGGTGGTGATCCGGAAAGAACTGGGCTTGACATAGAATGTCGTGTGGGTTTTGAAAATTGTTTACCCACCCAGGGATTGATACATTCTGCAAACCTAGAGAGGTTTCTCCTCTCATTCCCCTTGCCTGCTTTGGGGTGGAGTTCCTGAAATGACCTTGGCTTGGTAGAGCCTCTCCTGTATCCCATACTACACTCCTATGTCCGGCCCCTGCTCCACGCGAAGAATTTTCATCTTCTTGTGGCTAAAGCCATCCTCTCTGCCCCTTTTTACTGAGATTTCTTCTTAGCTTTCCTCTAACTTTCCTTGCATCTGACTTCAAACCCTGGGCCTAATCTATTCAGCTGGGGCAACCTTGATAGCACAAACACGTAACCCTACACATTTGCACCCCTGTTACTCTTAAGATTATGTCCTTTTTCCATGTGGCTCCCTAGTTTTTATTATGCTCATTTAAGATGGCTGCATAATATTCTATCAAGGGAATGTCTTCAATAAGCCATGAGCTTGTAATGGGGCATTTAGATTGCTTCTAATTTTTACTCTTTCAGCTAATGCTGCATTAAGCCATCTTTGTGTATTACAGAATCATTTTATTAGGTTGGCATTTATCTAGCTAATGGCAATGGCCCAAGATTAGATAGAGAATCAGAATTCCTTTTTTCAAGAAGAATGTCATGAGGATATATTAAGATTTAAATATATCTTTAAATGCCAGGAACGTCTTTGTCGTGTTTTCCATGAATGAGAAGCAAGGTAATGGTGATGTGAAATTAGATGTAAGTGAAAGGCTGTGTATTTATAAGTAATATGTGACTTGTTTGTTCCTAAGTGTAGAAGTAAACCAGTACATTCTCTTAATAAGTAATTTACCTGCTCAAACTGAGGAATTTTGTGCCCTTATACCTTTGAAGCTTTGATTAAAATAATAACAAAATAAACAGTGAGATCACTTCTTAAGGATGTTTTTAAGAAATGCCCTAAATCAAGGATAATTAAATAGAATTTCTTAGAAAAAAACAAGTCTCCCTAAGCCAGAATGAGCCTGTGGGGATGTGCTCTTAGCAGTGGAAGCAGGTTGCACACTTGCCGAAAGGATTTGGTTTTTCGTTGGCCATTAGGAAATGACTTAAAATGAAACTGACAAACAAACATCGCCGACTTGGTCCCCAGTATTCTTTTAAGCCTGAGCTCTGTGTTGGCTTTGGGATGATGGGAAAGAATGTTATTGTTGTCGTTTCATTCTCTGGGTTGATTATGTAGAGCCATGCTCTAGGGTTTTGCATTTCAGCTTTATCTAGCAAATATTTACTGAGTTTTTACAGTGTAGGAAATAAAAATTTGGGAAGAAAAACCCAATACATCCTTGTTTCTGAGGATCTCATGAACTGGGAGTGGTCAGCCCCATCCTATTAGAAAAGGAAAGAATTCCATATCATTGGGCAACTGGGGAATCGAGAAAGGTATTATGGAGCGGTTGCTTCTGTCAACACCTTTTAAAGGACTGGCTGAGATAGGGCTGGAGATTCTTAGCAAAGATAAAAGGACTGAGTAGAGGAAATGAAGATAGGAGGACATGAGGGTAAGTTTGGGGTTTGGCTGAAGCAATGGGTACGTGTAATTGTGGTCATAGGTAGCACTTTATGCCAGGCATAGTGCTAAGAGCTTTATGTATATTAACTCCTTTAATCCCTACAGTGCTCCAATGAGGTACTATCATGTTTCCATTTTTACCGATGAAGAAATAGATATAAAGCAATTGATTAACAGCCCGAGATCATACTGCTATAGAGCGAAGATTAGATCCAGTTGGTCTGGCCTCAGAATCTCTGTTTCTAACCACGAAGCTGTTCTGCCTCTGATATAGAGGAAGAACACACACAGAACCAGGAGGTAGGCAGACACTGTGTTTTAGAGGCTTGTAGTACCAACATTCAGGAGTGCAGAGGTGGAAGAGGGCCCAGAGATGGAGATGAGAGGGGTTGCAGAGATGGGAATGGAGGAGTTTGTTGAGAGCCTCGAGGAAGAAGGAGTTTCAAGGAGGGGGGTTGACAAGGCCCACAGCTGTAGAGATTTCTGGGAGTTGAGACTGAGAGCAAGTCCAAGCCAAGGAGAAAGCCAGGAGGGCCTTTGGTGAGGGGACAGCCAGGCTGCAGCCATGAGAAGCTGCTGCCTGGGCTCTCCTGACTATGTGGCACTGTTCATTCTGGGAGGATTCTATATTTTGAAGATGCCAAAGCAGGGATAGGCATTAGGTATTCATTGTCCGTGTTCTTTGATCAGTATAAAGAGGCGAGCATGACAGAGAGGGGCAGGTGAGAGCTGGCATTGCTAATTTGGCAAACCCGGTGGCTTTTCTGCAGCCTAATGATTTTTGAAAGATGTTTGCTATGCTGAGGCACGAGTGTGACTCCCTCATCTGAACGCTGTGGCAATTGCTATTTTTCTTGGAAAATTGGGCCCATGTGGGCTCTGTGTGTGGTTTATTTGAGTTCCATTTTTATAGCGTTATTACCTTGTTTCCCATGATGCAAGAGACTTCTCTTTTCTCAAGCTTTGTTGTGAAAATTGTTTCTTAAAAGGCACAAAGTGATCTCTCATCATTTGGGTGGTGCTCTCTCCACAGCAGCACTTCTCTACAGACTTGGCACACACTTTTCATCGTCCCTGACACCAGTTGTCATGTTTTTCTAATCGCTGGCAATTTACTGAGAACTTTTAGGCAGCTCTTGAATTTCACTACCTAGGTGTTTGCCACAGTTTCTTTCAAAGGAGTTTGTGCATGTAAATACCTGCAGCTTCTTCCTCTCTGAAATGTGGCCTCTTACCAATGATCTTGCTAGGGCCTCATACCCAGTCTTGTCCTCTGGCCTTGAACTGATAGCAATAGTATTTATGGAACCTGAGCTGTTACCAGGCTCTGTGCTAAGAGACTTATGTTCATGATCTTAATTATTCCCAGTCCCTATAAAGAAAGTCTATATTACTTCTCCCATTTTACAGATGACGAAAATGAGCCTTAATGAGGTAGAGTAACTTGCCCCATTTCATACAGCTGGTAAACGGCAGAGCCGGACCTCAACTCAGGCCTTTCTGACCTTGAAGCCCATGTACTCCATTCATTCAGTTTACTCATTCATTCAACAATGAACAGTTGTTTACAATATGCCAGGCACTGTTCTAGATCCAGGGGATATAGCAAAAGGAAAAAAATAAAAAGCAAAAATTTCTGCCTTCAGCCTACATTCATATTTGGGGAGATAGAGAGAGAATAATAAATAAAATATACATTGTGCTATATGGTAATAAGGACTATGGAGAAAAATAAAGCAAGGAAGTCAGCTAAGAAGTGTTGGGAGGATTTTAAATAGAATATTAAAGAAGGCCTCACTGAGAAAGTTAAGTAGCAAACAAACCCCCAAATCTCAGTGTATCAACCCAAGATAACTTTATTTCTTGCACAGAAAAATTTCAGTGCGGCTGCTCCTGCTTAGCAGTCATACGTCCTTGTGATTATTGAGGGACCCACATGCCCTCTTTAAGGCCTTCAGATTTCTTTCCATTCAGCTGGAGGAGAAGGTTTTGCGGGAAAGTTTTTATGGGCCCGCCTGACTGTCACACATTTACTCCTAACTGCAAGGGAGGCAGGGAAATGTAGTTTACCATATACCTACCAGATAAAGGGATTGGGTTTTGGTGAACTCATAGCATAGTGTATGCCAGAGGGAATGAGGTGAAGAAGTGAATTGTGTGTTTAAATGGAGGAGAGTATTAGGCTATGGGAACGTCAGGGTAAAGGTGGCCAAGGTGGCTGGGGTGGAGTGAGGAGAAGTGAGGGCAGAGAAGTAATGGTGGCTAGGACTCGGTTGCATTGTCAGGACTTGGTTGCATTGTGAATGATGAGGAGAGCCAGTGATATTTCAGGATTTTGAAAGAGGAATGACATGATCTGAGTTACATCTTGAACGGATCACTCTTGCCGCTGTGTTGAGAATAGACTGAGGGAGGAAGGAGGACTCAGGGAGAGAAGTCATTGTCTCTTGGACTTATCCAGGTTAGTGATGAGAACAGCCAGGTCCCGAGTGGTGGGCATGGTAGAAATGGTAAGAAATGGTTAGATTCGAGATCCATAAGAGTGGAACAGGTCTTGCTATGGGATTTATGGTGGCTGTGAGAGAAAGAGAGGAATCAGGATTATTCTGAGGTTTTGGCTTTGCTTAATGACTATTTGCCTCGCTTTCTACCCTCAGAAATAAGAGGAGGAAAGTATTTGAAAAAAAGATACCTGGATGCCCGCTGGGCCCTGACCCGTCTCCCATAGCGGTTCTTCTCCACAGCGCTTTCTTCAGCACAGACAGCAATTCTCATTCATAACTGCGCATTCAGACAGAGAGAGGGCATTCCCAGCTCCTCCTAGCACAGAGCACAGACGAGGCAATAGTAGCAATAGTGGTCTCACATCAGTCTCTGGGGGCTCCAGGCCAAGCCTTGGGATCCCCTTAGACTGATGTGGAAGAGGCCTCATGTCCCCTCTGGGTGGCCGAGAGATGCCTATGGAGGCCACTTCCAATCCCTGCTATCTATCATGTGAGAACTTAAGTGTGTTTGGAAGTGGGAGCAGAAACAGTTTCCCTGGTTCCTCCTTGGAAATCATGACCTGCCAAGGCAGAAACTAGAGATGGAACTTTTTAATAGACAGTGATCTCAGTGGGAGCATAGAGGGAAAGAAAGTCTATGTTAAACAAAGCAGGGCAAAAGCTGTGGCAATATATATTGCATGCCTACAAGGCGCTGGGAATGGCCAGGTATTTCAGTTTCACTAGAGAGCGAAACAAATATACTGTTTCTGCCTCAAGACAGAGACAGACTCATTTGGCTAGAACACAGAATGATTTGTTGGAAAGGGTTATATTTACACCTAAGTATTTATTTATTTTTTTATAGATAGTGAATGGTATTGTATTTTTAATTTTGGTGTCCACATAGTCTTTGCTAGTATATAAAAATACAATCGCTTTTTAAATTTTTATCTTGTATTCTGCATCCTCGCTAAACTCACTAATTAGTCCTAAGCATGGTTTGTTTTTTGTTTTTTGTTTTTTTTTGTACATTCTACAGGATAACACACCAACACAGTCTGAAATTATTTTATTTTTTTTCTTTTCAATCTGTATCTTTTTATTTCCTTTCATCGCCTCTTGTGCTGGCTAGGACTTTTAGTACTATTCTGAGTGAGAGCGGTGAGAGTGGACATAACTGCCTGTTCCCATTCTTGGGGAGAAACATTCATTCAGTCTTTCACCATTAAGTGTATTGTGAGCTTTAGGGCTTTTTCCAAATGTCATTTGCACTTTGCTGGTATGGGCGTGGGTGGGGCATAAAGTTTTCTGTGGTGTTTGGCTGAAATAGAGTAGTTATTATCCGAAAAGTTTTCTGTCTTGCTGGAGGGAGCAAGCTTTTGTTGAGGCTTTTTTTGTCTGTGCCTATTGGCATTTCCAGGTTGCCAGCTTCTTCACCTTTAAGTCTGGGACATATGAGGCAAAAAGAAAATGCAGGGAACTCACCACAGTGTCCTTCCTAGGGTCCTGAGGTTCCTAATTGGTCTGCCTTCTTCACTCTACCTTTCAGAATCGTCTTATGTTTGTTTTACAAATAATGCCCAGGGATTTTAGTTGTACAGCAGGTGGAATAGGGAAAAGTAAGTCAACTCCATCTTCCTAGATGTGGAAGTGGTTGGGAAAATTAGAGAATATAGTTTGGGGTTAGTCTTTAAAAGGCCTAATACCAGGGGTTTGGCTTCGTAAGTAGTTGGAGGGCTGTTGGAGGTTCCTCTACAGCTGTGTGGAGGAATGGTTGAGGGTGGGGTGGGGGGATGGGCAGAGAGACCAGGAAGCTGTCTCCTGGATCCAGGTAGGAGATAATGAGGTTCTAGACTGTGACAGTACACATGGGGCAGAAGGAACAAGAGGAAAGTCACATGGGCAATGAGGAAGTGCAAGGAGATGAGGCTGAATCTGCGGTTTCTAGCCTGGGCACCTGGCTATGAGATTGGGAAGGAGGGGAGGAGTGTAAGTGCAGCAGACGGGGTATATTCTAGGCGTTTTAGGCCTAGAAAGTTTGGACTAACTCTGCTTCCCTTCAAGGAAGCCTGGCTGCTGTGTACAAATCCAAGAGCATGCATTCTAGGCAGAGGAAACAATGTGGGGAAAGGCACAGGTACTGGAAAAGCATAGTGGGCCTGTTGAGACTCCAGCTACCTGAGGCATAAGTAGGGAATTATTGGTTCCATAACTGAGAAGGATGCTATAGGGGTTGACAAAAGGAAGAGGTTCCACCGTGGGAGCTGATATTGCCAGTGGTCTGTCTGGCTCCTTGCCTTCCGTGCTTTGTGTGTTGGTACAAGTTTTCTCCACTGCAGACAGGCCACCCTCCCTGTAGGGGCACCATTGCTGTCAGCCCCAGTTTAACAAATCCGGTGAAGGGAGAATTCCTTTCTCTGCATCCGTATATCAACTCTGGAGAAAGGCTTCAATTGGCTCGGCTTGGGCAATGTGCTTATCCTTTTGGACCAGTCACTGCTGCTAGGGATTGGAGTACTGTCACCTGGGCTGAATCATTTGCCCACCCCCACTGGGGCAAGCAAGGGCTTTTTAAGAAGAAGGCAGAAGAAAAACATCTAGAGAAGATTAATATACATATATTTACTATGGCTTACTATAATGTGATTTGAAGAATTTAAAGTATGGCAATGTAAGAACTCTTTGGAGAGTTTTAAGCAGGGGACTTGATAAAATTTAGGCTTACTTAAAATTATTCCAGGTACTGTCTGAGGTTGTGGTTGGAAATAAGCTAATGACTAGAGGTAGGGAGACTGATTAAGAGGCTGCTGCAGCTCCAAGGAGAACTGATGAGACCTTAGTTATTTCATTTGGATTTTACCTCCAGCCACAGCATTAGTGAGGTGGAGGAGAGGGATAGAGTCCAGAGACAATTAGGCGAACAGGGCTTGGTGACCAGCTAGATGGAACAGCGAGAAGAGGGGCTTAAGGCAGAATCACCACCACCAGGAGGTAAAGACTGTTCTCTGAAAGGCTAGCTTTATCTTTAGAAACCAGTTATTAAGTGTTAGCAGACTCGACATATCTTATTGCTTTCTGAGAAATGTATTGTTGGCTTCTTGTGGTGCACTGACTGGAAAAGGAAGCTGATTGATTGCATTTTTCTCCCTTTAAAAAGTTTCCTTTCTTTAAGAAATCAGATAATAGAAGATGCAGTCAGGACTGCCAGTCAAGAAATAAGTGGATGGAGAAGGACACTGGCCTGAAGACCCTACCTTTCCAACCAGTCTGTTCCTAGGCTACTTTAAAAACATTCATCCTTTTGGCATTGTCGTTGCTAGAAAGACTTTTAAGGATGTTAAGCAAAAGAATGATATAATCTGACTTTTGTTGTCAAGAGCACCTCCCTTATTGAGAATGGACTGTGGGTGGAGGTAGGAGTGACATCAAGGATAGACGCAAGGATACCAGTTAGGCGGCTATTAGAGTAAAATCTAGGATGGTAATGGTGGAGGGGGTGAGAAATGATCATAAGCTGAATACATTTTGAAGGTAAAAGCCAGTTTGAGTGAGGATTGGATGTGGAGTAAGAGAGAAAGAGAGGAGATGAGAGTAACCACAGACCTTTTGGCCTGGGCAACTGGAGGACTGTTGGCTTAAATTGAGATGGGTAAGATTCTGGGAGGAACAGGTGTGTGGGAAGGTCTGGGGTCTGTGTGAGGCTTGTTAAATTTGAGACATTGAACATGTACACAGACCTCGTGTCCACTTGACATCTTACTTGAAGCAGGCAGTAGGATGTACTAGCCAGGAGTTCAGAGGAGAGGTCCAGGCTCGGAGAGGAATCTGGGCATATCAGCATAAAAGTGATATTTGAATCCCTGAGGCTAGGCAGGATCACCAAGGGGGTGATTGAAGGTATACAGAGAATAGATGGTATACAGAGAAAAAGGACCGAGCCTTGGAACACCGACATTGAGGCAGGGAGATGAAGAAGAACCAGCGAAGAGAAAGAACAGTCACTGAAGTGGGTGGAAAATCAAGAGTGCTATCCTGGAGGCAGGTGAAGAGAGTAGTCAAACAAAAGGGAATAATTAACTGGTAGCAAAAGCTGTAAGATGAGGACTAAGACTTGCCCATTGGAGCTAGCGATATGGAAGATAGGTCAATGCGTACTTTTGTACCCAAGCTTAACCTTTTAAATAAGTCATAGTTCCCGCCTAGGGAGAGAATACAATTGTGCAAAATGAGGTTCATTTAAGATTGATTGAAATAAATCTAAGGTGTGAAGATGTTACAAATGGGAGTCCAGCAGAAGAGACAATACTTCTGGCTTTTATGGGGAGGGTCGAGATCAGAGTCATTGAGATCTTCATTTGTTCATTCATTTATTCCACACATATTTTGGAGTGCCAGGGACTGGGAGGAAAGGAGAAAGTAGAGTTATTGCTTAAAAGGTGTAACGTTTCAGTTTTGCAAATGAAAAGAGTTCTGGGGATGAATGGTGATGGTTGCACAACAGTATGAATGTATTTAATAACACTGAGCTATACACTTCCTAAAAACAGCTAAGCTTGTAAATTTTCTTATGTGTATTTTATCACACAAAAAAAAGAAAAATCAGAGAGAAAAAACTTATTGCCCGCCACACTTCCTCCCTAAGAACTGAGAACTTGATCTGGAATATTATGTTTGAAATGGATGGCTTTTCAGTAGAAGGAGATAAAGTGGAGAGAAGCAGAGGAAGACATTCAGCTACGGGAATGCTGGGAGGGAAGGGACCCGCTATCAGCCCTTTTTGTCTGGATCATAGGATCCACCGGGGGTGACCATGCAAGCTGAGCTTGCAGAGTCAGACGAGGCCAGTTGATACAGGCCTGGCAGCCTGGCTCTAGAGTTGGGTTTGCCTTCTTAGAAGAATCTAAGGAGCCTGTAGAGGTTTCTGCCCAGGGGAGTGCATTTGGAAGATTAATCTCATTAATCCTTCCTGTTAAACCATTGCCTATTAAAAGCAGTAGGATTGAGGTAGGCATTTGTATGGTGAAAACTGCAGGCTAGCAGAATTTTAGATACCCAGGCATGTGTTAATGAACAGAGTAGATTTTTCTTCCACCCATTTTACAAATATTTGTTGAGAACTATCTAAATGCCCGTAGTGTGCCGGCAGTGGGCGTAAGGGAAGGAGTGAATTTACCAGATCTTTTCTCTTGATAAGCCTACAATGTAGGGATCCGCATTCCTAAATAAGAAATGATGCTACATTGTGCCAACTGTTGCCATAAACGTCTCACCAGAGTTCCATGGGAGCTGAGAGGAAGGTGCGCTTGGCCTGCCTGGGACACTGGCAAGGCTTCCAGGGAAAAACCATTCGATGGATTTGAAGGAAGAGCATCATTTTCTAGGTAGAGAAGCAGAGATAGGCATCTTGGGAAGATGATAAATCAAAATTTATTGAGAGTTATAAGTTTAAAGAAAATGTATATTTTCTTTTAAAACTAAACTCAATTTCATTGGCTTTTAGGTGGTGTTGACTAGTGTGCATGCTTTTGGATCCAAGCTTAACTTTTCAAATGTGGAATCCTAGGACTTCATTGGTAAGTTTGATGCCTTTTTACTAGATCATGCTTTGTTTTGAAAGAGAAGCCCAGGAAGGAGTGAGATAAGCTTTTTGGGCTTGAGAAGGTGGGCGTAAGATGTAAGGAAGGTGACCTGAGCAGCAGACCCATAGGAGCAAAAAATTCATCCAAAGGAGTCAAGGGCAAGAACTTTGGCAGGATCCGCTGGCATCTGATCGTTCTAGACCAGGGTCAGCAAACTTTTCTGAAAAGGGTGAAATGGTGAATACTTTTGGCTTCATAGGTAATGTGCTCTCGTCACAGCTACTCAATTCTACCACAATAGCGTGAAAACAGCCATAGATGATATGTAAACGATGGGTGTGGCTGTATTCCAGTAAAGCTTTATATACAGAACAGGTGGTGGGCTGGATTTGGTGTGTGGGCCATACTTTGTCCACTACTTTTCTAGACCCTGAATGCTGGGCTAAGACACTTGGACTTTGTCCCATAGGCAGTGAGAAACTATTGAAATTACTGTGGGCAAAGAAGTGAAATGGCAGGACTGATGTGTTAGAAACATTTACCTGATAGCTGGATAAGAGGCATGGGCCCTATTCAAAGGCAGCAGCAGCAATCCAGACATGAGGTCATGTGGTTAACAAATGGTTAAAATGAGACCACAGGACCAACAGAAGAGATATTGCAAAGCGAGAACCATAGGCTTTGCAGACTTCTTAGACTTTAAAGACAGGAGCCAAAGAAGATGAAAATTTAAACTTGGTAGTTCACTATGGTACCATTGACAGAAATGTGGATATTGAGTGTGGAAAAGGGTGGTTGATGCATCTGATTTTAGATAAACTAAATTCAAGATGACAGTGGTTCATTCACAGGAAATGTCCCATAGACAACTGGAAATGCAGGCCTAAAACCTGGAAGGGTACATCTGGAGATAAAGAACAGGAGCCATAGGATTAAATAAGTTCTTTCCATCATGAGTAGAGGCCTGAGCCTTGGAAAGTGTGCATAACTCTGGGATGGAAAGAAGGTGGAACAGAACCAGAGGCTAAGGGAGGAGAGAGTCCTCGGAAGGGAAGAGGACCAGGGAGAAGAAACCTGAAGGAAAGCTCCAAATTTGGGACAATGTGGTTGCAGAAATGTGATGCTGCCAGAGGGAAAGTGGAGAGGAGGCCAGGTTGCACAGGTCAGACATAAACAAGGAATAAAGAATCAGAGACATTAGTAAAGTAGACCACTCATAGAGAGTTCGGGTGGTAAAAGAAGGGAGATATGTAAGATCTAGTTTTTTGCGTGTCAAAATAACCTAATCGTTAGCTTTGAGGCAGGCAAAGCATGCTGTGACCAGTTCTCATTTCCTTCTCTGGAGGCAAACTGTGTTTGGGAGTTCGTGTGTACCTTGGGCTTGCGATTGTGTTCTTATATTCCCTTTGAGGTGTGGTGTTCATAACTCTGCCACAACTTGTACCACATAATCTAGCCCATGTTTGGACTCTTGCCATGAGACAAGATGTGATCTGTTGGGGAAATAGTTGCATTGCCTAAGCTGGAGGACCAAGAAATTAGCATAAAACTTTTTACTGCAGAGTCTGCCCAAGTATGGTAATTTGAAATAATTCCTCACGTCATTCTACTAGATATCAATTTGTGCTCTGAATATTTCAAGAATACATTCTTTGGTTTAAATTCTAAGTGGTTTTTAGCTTAGTTTGCGTGAATATAGCAGTTAAAGATAGCATGATACAAGCAACAGGTGTAACTGTTTTAGAGTCACCATTTATTGAACACTCACTATATACCAGGCGCAGTGCTGAGTGCTCTATAGCTATTATTTTATTTCATCTGTTCAACAGCCTGTGATACAGGAAATAGTACTCCCAGTCAGCAATAAGGAAATCAGGTCATAAAAAGGTTGACTAATGTGTCCAAGGTCACAAGGGATTTAAACCCAACTTTATCTGACCCTTGGTTTATGCTACTCCCTGTTTTCTCCCATCTGAGTCTGGAATTTCTTCTGCTTCCGCTGAAGGATGAGAGACAGATCGAGCTCTTCTGGTTAACTATTCAGAGACTCTAGTGGGTGTTTCCACTTCCTAGGAGTCTACTAAAAGGGTAGAAGTGTGGGATCTCTGGAAGAGACTAAGGCCAAATCTCAAAAACTTACTTTAACTGTTTCCCCAGATACAATCTTCCTTTAGTTGGAAAAGGTGGCAGCTTTGGGCTCGGAAGGGAAATAAATACCACTAGTAGGCACAACAGTCAGATTCCAGTCCTAGTTCTATGGCATTATAATCTATGTTCTGTTTAAATACTTGGTATTTCTCTCTGCTCACCTCCAACTTCAAGCTCTGAGGGCAGAGTTCTATTTTGTCTTGTTTACCTCCGTGCCCCCAGCATCTACATGGTATCTAGCAAATAGTATGTGCTCACTAAATATTCATTGCTTCTAATGAGTCAGGTGACTTGGGACAAGGTGCTTAATCACTGTGTGCCAGGCACTGCTCTCAGCACTGTGGTTCTAGTGGTGACACAGGACAAATGCTCTTAGGTAGATATCCTAGTAGAGGAGACAGACAACGTAGATGTATGAGCAATGCAGTAATGTAAGGCCAGGTGGGCATGATCATGCCGTGAAGTAAAATAAAGCGAGAGGAGGGGGTGGAGGGTGATGGGCTGATAGTTTATTTAGGGTCATAGGAAGTCCTCACCGAGAAAGGAAGCGAGACAGTGAGGCTGTTGGGGAAAAAATCATCATAATGTTCTTTGAGGTGATCATAGATATGTCAGCTGAGCCATCAACGCTTCATTTAAATTCTTTTGCATGGCCGTGGTTGCTGACACCCAACTAATTGCTCCCCTCACGTCTCTGACCGTGCTGATCACTCCCTTCCCTTCCTTGGTTGCGTTCACTCTCCTTGTCCGGCCTGCTCTCTCCTCCAACCTCAAAGACCTCGTCCTCTGTACTCTGCTTTGCTAGTTTTCTTTTCTTTGTCCTTAACTTAATAAGGCTTTGCTTGATCCCTTTTGTGTTGCCCTAAGTGTTCTCCCTGGGCGATCTCATCTACTTCTCACCTCTATCCAGAAGTCACCCAGATCTACATATCCGCCCGGAACCCCCTCCCACCCCTCACTCTTGGCTGCTGCCCCGCAGGCACCTCAGACTCATCCCTCTGCTGGTGACAAATGTGTCTCTCTGTGTGTTACCTGCCTTGGTGGGACTATAAGCCTTCAGTTTGTCTACCGTAGGAGGCATCCTTGGCTTTGTCCTTTTCCCTCAACTGTCACTGTCCATCAGTTACCACATACTGAAGAGCCCATCTTTCTAATTTGTCACCTAACTCTGCCCTCTGCATTCCTTCATTTAGGGACTCATCATATGGATTTTTTAAATCTTCTTCATTGGTCTTCCTTTGTCCATTTTTATCCTCCCTCATTCAGCCCCCTATGCCTATCAGCATGATGTTTCTAATTCACACATCTGATCATGATCAGACTTTCTTCCACTTAGAATCCTCCGAGGGTTCCTTATTGCTTCTAGAATAAAACCTAAGCCCCATCATCAGGCCTGTAATCCTTTCATAATCTGGCCTTTGGCCACCTTCCTCATTTCTCTTTTTCCCTAACCCACATTTCTATTTCAGCCCAACCTTCCAACAGCCATCACCTCTGGGTGCCTTTGCCAGAGCTCGGCCCTCTCCTGGGAATGACTGACCTCTGCTTCCCAGTTTGGTAACTCAGCTCAAGTTTCTACTCTTCTGAACACCTTCCTTCTCCACCCTGTATTCCTCTGTGACCTGGAGATGACCTTCCTCCTGGCTCCTAGAACGCCCTGCATTTCTTTCTCTCCCAAAGCACTTCTCAGCATAACTTGTTGATTTACTTACTATCTGTTACTCTCAGTAAACTGAGCTCCTTAAGGGTGGGGAAAAACACACACACACACACACACACACACACACACACACACACACACGTGTGCATGCACAGCGCCCTCCCCCCACCCCTCCCTCTCCCTTCCCTCTCTGTTCTTGGTGCCAGTACAGTGCACCTGGTTCAGGAAGTGTTTGTTGAAAGAGTGAGGATAGCAAAGTCTGTGTAGCCAAACAGTAGATTTATAACACGATCAAATGTATTTGAAATTCGAGGATCACTGGCCATTGAGTTTGGTAAGGCCACCCTCTTCTCAGTTTTTAGTGCGGCGTAGGTTGTCCTGGGCTTGGGTTTGTGGCTGCCTGTTGTGTTTCCCAGCATACTTAAGCCTTGGGAATAGGACTTCTCTATATTCTTTACCCTGACTTTTTAAAAAAAAAACTCCTGTTGTTGATGGGATAATAATAGCAATTCAAAACAAAAAATAATTCATCAAGAAATGCTCAGGAATGAGGTCCACTCAGCTTCATCATGGTGAATCCCAAATTTTCTAAATTAACCAAAATAATGATTCTTGCTAACTGCTGACAGCTTTTTCCCACAGGCCAGCTGAGAATGCTTTTCTGATTGGGGGATGAAGATAGCTAGTGGTCCTTTGTGGAGGTGCCCAAGGGCATCTTTATTTCCATTTGGAACCTTGTAAAGTTTCCAGCGATTCTCTGGCTCTGGCCCAAGGATGCCAGGTCCATGTCTGGATGCCACATGGGGGCTGGCACAGTGAGTGCGTCTAGGCAATAGCCAACACATGCTCATGTTTTCATTGGGGCCGTCAGTTTGATTCTTCTTGCATCTTCTTCACTTCCTAGTTCAGTCACAGAACTGGGATATTGTGCTGAGATGCAGCTTTTATTTGGGACTTCATGGTAATCTAGGAAGGCTTCCTAGCAGAAACCCTTCTTGACACAGAGGTGCCCTGCAAACACCTGGGACTACTTTCCTTGCCTAAAATACTTACGATGTCGCTTTCCCTTTCCGGGACTTTCCATAAACCATTCCCTCAGCATGGAATGCATTTTCCTTCTGGTTTCCTAGTTCATGCCTATTCACTCTTCAGATATTAGCTGATTTGCCTCTTCTTGGGAAGCCTTCCCCACCTCCTGGTAAGGTCTTATCATCCCCATTACCATTATCTTTATATACTGCTTAGCAATTGCTCACTGTGGGGCCGGCATTGACAGAGTGTTTGGTGGATAACCACTTAGTATTAGGGCCTCGGTAGGTGTTGGCTGAGGTAAGCGTTATCATTATTATCCCACAGATACCATTTGAGGAAACCGAAGCCCAGATCAACTGAAGACACAGGAACAGGGGTTCGCCCCCAGTGCCTGACTGGGTCGGTGTGCTCTCACCCATTCTTCCGGACTGCACAGATCCCTCTGCCGTGCACTCCGGCAGCCATCCTCCTGCTTATTCACGGCTCATCACAGAGGCCGTTTTATATCTGTTTGTATGGCTATAGCTTCATGAGTGTTTGACCTCTGCACTGGGCGACCCCCATAAACGCAAGGATGGCAGGCACCTGACCTCTAGGTGGGTGCTCAACAGAGTTGACTGACAGCCTGCCTGACCGCCCAGATAGCCACTCACTCACTCACTGTTCCTCCTTGCCCCCGGCATCACGAGAGTCTGGGCTGTGAACATAAAAGGGGCTCCCCAAGGCCCTCTGGGTTTTAGCCTGCACCCTCACCTCCTGTTTCCACGTCAGAGCCAACTGTCCCTTGGCAGAGTCTGTTCCTGTGCACAGTCCCTTAGTCCTTTTCCCTCACCTGCAAACCCTACCTCACCTGCAAACCCTACCTTGTAAGGAAGTTGACCCCTTTCTAATCCACAGAGCTCCCTTTGTAAGGAAGTTGACCCCTTTCTAATCCACAGAGCCAGCCCCCTTTCTCTGCTCTTCTGGACTGGCACACACTCTGGGGATGGCTCTAACCACCATGGTTGTCATGACCTGTGTGCCTGCCCTCCTAGGTTTTCTGGAGCTCCTCAGGACCAGCCCTGCTGTGGTCTTTGTGGCAGGGCAGTACCTTGTGTAGTCAGGGCTGAGGGGTCTACAGAAGGGGGTAAATTGGACAGAAGGTATTACCTTAAGAGAAGCTGGTTCATGGTATAGTTTGTGTGTGTTTGTACCTATGCTGGTAGGTGTGTACGGGTATGTGTGTAGGCGTTCGTGTGTTGCTCGATGTTTTACTTGTATAATTTATCCTTATACACATTATACACATTAGACTCCCTCTCTCGGGGGTCTAATGTGGGATTTGAATAATAGATATTTCATAGCTGTTGGCTAAATAAATATTTTCTCCTCTCCGAAGCCAAAGGCACCTCCCCTTTCCCCCACTGCCCACTGTGGTGCTTCTTCAGGCCCCTCTTCCCAGACCCTGTTCAGATCGCAGTGATGTGAGAGCCCCGTCCCCACTCCAGCAGGCAACTGCTCTGCTCAGGCCGACAGCCGGGAAGCTGAGTTCCCCAGGGACATGTCACAGGCCTCCAGGGCCCTTTAGGGCCAGGCTGGCTGAGCTCCCAGTGACTCACACTGGTTTTGAGCGGGCAAAATAAAAAAACAAAAATGGCTTCTGACCAAGTAGGGAAATTGGACATGGGCGGGCGGGCGCGGGGGAGTGGGAAGACGTTAGCCACGCCTTCGGTACATTTGCTAGCCACAAGCTGAGCTTGGCTTGAAGTGCAGATGGCCTCCCGAACGAGGACACCTATGAAAGGCACTGGTCACACTGGTCTCTGTGGGACCTCAACCCGCTTCAGAATGTCAGCTCTGTGACTGTTAGGGATGTGACTTAAGACAAACCTCCCAAGATCTCTAAGCCTCAGTTTCCTGACATAGTAAAATGGGATGGTGACATAGTAATGACCCTTATGAGGTTCTTGTGAGAGTGAAATGAAAACGTGCTTAGCACTGTACAGGGCATGTAGAAATCACCAAATACCTGTTATCACTGTCGTTTTTAAAAAGTTGTATTGTAAATAACAACTGTAAGAATTTGGACAAGATACAAAGTCTAAAATGCACTGTTAAGGGCTCTGAGGAATAAGTGAGATGGTATGTAAGAAAAGCACTTTGTGAATTGCAAATTATGTGCAGTACTATTAGTAGTACAGATATATCTGTTGTTGTTTTGGTTTTGGGAAAAAAGGAGCACAATTTTATGAGGTTGAGTCTAAGTTTGTTGTTTTTGTTTTGAAGGGAGATTTGTCAGAGAGGCCTTTATGGGAATCTTGCCCAGAGGCTGTGTGACCCACATTGGTGATCCTTGGCACCAAATGCCTGCATAATACCTGGCATGAAAGAGCATTTCTGTGATTGCTTTTAATATTTTAAATGTTTTACGATAAACATTTAATACATAGTAGTATAGTAAGTTTTCTTATAGGTTCATTGACAGTAAATTGTGGGAATTACCTCTGGACCTGAGAAATCCTCACTCTTAGAATCTCGTGCCTAGTATAACTGCATAAATTTAAACAATTTATTCAGAATCGAATATAGACAACTATCATTATTTTCTCAATGTTAGAAATATTTTCTTACTGTCAATAATTTGACTCTCCTGTGTTTATCTCCATTCCATACTATGTCCCTGCCTTCTCCCATCCTTCCGAAAATAAAATTGAACAGAAATTACCCATTTAAAAAAACGTAGATACTTTCTAGCAGAGGTCGAAAACTCTCTTCTCATTGGCTGCATCTGGCCTGCAGATGTATTTTGTTCAGTGCTTACAATGTTTTAAAACTTTTTAATTAGTGGCTAACGTTTAAAAATTGGTGGTTATTGCCTAGAAATCCAGATTTCCAGCTCTTCATGAAAAATTGAAGGTCTGGCAGCATTGGGTCCATCTTCCTTCACGGCAGTGTAGAAGAGTGGCAGCCCTCCTTGGGGACTTGTCTTGGGTTTGCTCAGCCCTGCCCACCTGCTGCACCTTTACCTGACCTGTAGGTATTTAAGTCTGTAGTCTCTGCTAAACGTAAGGAGCACCTCTTAGACACTGTGTATCAATTTAGAATTATTTTCATTAGCAACTTTGATCATGGATAGGAAGGTTCTCTCACTTGCTAAGCTGTCATTTTTACACACCCGGAGTGGCTAGTGTTTTATGTAGCCTCTTTTGGATTTAGTAGAGTCACGTTCTCTCTCCCTGTGGGAAATTTCTCACAAAAATTTCTCATTAACGATTTTTAAGAAGTCTTCAGCAAGAATGTTGGATAATGCAGGATATAAAATTTGATTGCCTCTTTGAAAACAGGTGAACTGCTTTAAATCAATAATTTATGACATTATAAAGACACTTAGTCCTTTCTGTTAGCCATCTCGTTGAAATGGTTATAATTTGGCAGAATTCTTGTTGAAGTAGGTGAGGACTTTGAGATTCTCGGTACTGGATACCATGCCCACAACAGTGTTTTCTCAGGCAAGCCCTTGTCCCCTTCTAGCCAGTGGGTGCACAAGGGACTGGTGGCCGTATGCGGAGATGGGAGAGGAGGTGCTGCATCCCACAATGGTTACTTTCAGGGAGTCCTTGTAAACCCTGCAATTTAAAAAAATTATTATTATCCTCTGAGCTTTTACTTTTTTGTCATCATGAAAGAGTATACACTTGTAACAAATTCAAACCCTGAAGTGCTTTAATATAAAGGAAGAAGGTCTTCTCTGACACCCCTCCCACTCCCAACCTGCCCCAAAGATAGGCACTTTTGAGACTTTGTTGGGTACAGTGCTAGACATTTTCATTTGCTTGTGTCCCCGCCCCCAACCCTACCCTCCTTTACCCTCACCCCTAACTTTCTCGTTTTTACTTTTGTTTTGTGAAAATCGAATCTATGCATACTGTTCTGCAGCTTTCCTTTTTACAGCCTACTTCCAGTTATTATAGTTATGGTTACCTTACGTCTTCATGTTCATATGTACAGATAAATGTGCCTTATAATTTTTAACAGTTGTTCTCCGTGGTATGGATGCATTTTAAGTTTACTTACTCATTCCTGTATTGGTAGACAACCAGGTGGATCATCGTTTCTGATCTTTTGCCATGGCAACCATCGCTGCAGTGGAAATTGTTGCACACACCGGCGAACTTTTGCATTAGATTTTCTACAATATAGATACCCAGAATGTGGGACTTTTGGCTTGAATAGTTTGCCATTTAAAATTAGAATCAATATTGCCTAACTGCCCTCTAAAAAAATTGTGCCAATTCATGCTTCTCCTAAGAGTATACAATTATAGCTCCAATAACCTAGTTTTTGCTTTAACATGTGTAAGGAAAAGAAACTTTAAAAACTAACAAATATTCCATCAAAATGACACATTTGTCTTAGAAAAGCATTCAAAATTCTTAAGTCTATAGATTTAATTAAATGATTTTCATACCTTGATTTTGGTGATGATTATCATCCTGTAAGGTGATAAAAATGTTCCCCAACTACTGTGACAAGTTTAATTATTGAATACTTATCTAAGGATGGTAGTTGTACCAGGTAGCCTTTGGAAGGCCAAACCACTGCTTCCTTTTTCATGGCTCTCCCAGGGCTGCATGGTCCTTCCCACCAAGGCTCGGTTAGCATTTAAATGGACTGCAGCAGGGAGTGCCAGGCCTTAGGCCCAAGAGACTTGAAGAGGCGGAGGTGGCAGGTGATGTAGTGAGGTACCTGAGGATTCCCACACCCCCTCCTTACATCCAAATGCCGGGTTGTTCACAGGTGTATTTTCTCATAGCATCCCTACGACCTCCCTGTGAAGCAGGCACTTCCCTCTCTCCCCTATTTATATCTGGGGACACTTGGGCTCAAAGAAGGTCTGCCTTATTGAGTGCCGTACAGCTGATAAGTGACAGTGCATTAGACACACAGGTCTTCTGATTTCAACGGTAGTGGAGTCAGACCCCTGTGAGGCTTTCTGCAGGCAACACACCATGGAAGCTTCCTTTACTGAGCTGAGGATGGAGAAAGGAAAGGGAAGTGACATTCTCAGACTTCCTGTGGCCACTTTTGTCCATAGCTTTCTCCTGGGAGTGTTGACATTTATGGTCATGTTTTAAAACATTCCATTAGCATTTGGGAAGGCTCTGTGAATTCTTGATGAGGGGCCTTAACTGATCACATGTGGTTGAGACTGCTGATCCGGAATATAAATCTTTCTTAGGAAGGTCAGATCTTGGGAGATGGTCAGCTTACTGCCTGCTAACAGCATGTGAAATTTTGAATTCCATCTTCTCCAGAGGCCTCCTCTCTGCCTCTCTGACCTGGTGTCTGGCTTTTGCTAACATATTACCTTGTATTGGCCAAAGCTGTTTAGCACTAACCTCACCTCTGAGCCTGCAGGTAGATTTTGCTGTCCTCCCTGGATGCCTCCAGCTTCATTAGACCTAGGCAGGGTGTTCTGCTCTAGTGAAAACAAGAATCTGCGGGATAGACCCAGTTCAAATCCTGGTCTCATCACTTTAACTAGCAGCATGAACCCTTGGCTGTTAACCTCACCTCTCTGAAACTCAGTGTCCCCTTCTACAAAATAGGGATATTAATTCTATCATAGCGGCATTTTGAGGAATATATGAATTAAGATTTGAAAGATGCCTTTCAGATATTCAGCACAGAATTGACACTTTATAAATGTAAGTCTTCTCTCATTTTCCTGCTGTAGAGAGAAGCTTCTCTTCTGGAGATGCCCCAAACTGGTGGCTGCTGGCTGGGGATCCAGGAGTCAGGGGAATACCATCTGAGATGTCACACTGTATACTTTCAGGAGCTCACTATTTGATAGGAGAGCCCAATTAGCAGAGATGGCATAATGTGTGAAATAATAAAAATCAATTAATAGAGGGAAGATTAATTAACCCTCCAGGTAGGATAGGGTGGAAGATGTCATCAAGCAAGTAAGATATTGAAGGTTGAATAGGAGCTTGACAGAGATTGTGTGTGTGTGTGTGTGTGTGTGTGTGTAAGCTTGACAGAAATTATATATATGTATATATGTATGTATGTATGTATGTATATACATATATAATTAATAGGCAACTTTATCCATTAGTAATAAAGTTACATTGTTTTTCTGTGTATACAGTAACTTCTCTTGACTCTTACCACTACACCGATGTATTCAAATTCATCCTCTCTTTTCTCTTTCCTTTTGCCCCTCTTTCTGCCTTTCCTTCTGCCTACCCTCTCTTAAGATACTCAGCCACTAAAAATTTCTTAAAGAATTTCTTTATGCTTTAGTAAATTCTCAGAGTATGATGTTACTCCATTCTGCTAAGTTTTTTACAAGAGCTTTGGTGCAGCAAATTTTTTCCATTCCTTTTTTCTGCAGTATGAGTAAGTTCTTTTGCTTTCTCGGCAGTGAACAAACTACCAGCCATTTGATGTTTACTGCTTCAGTCCTATATACCAGGGCCATGTGTCATCCCGTTTAGTTGCTAAACAACTTCATAAAACAGGGACTGTTAATTCTTCCCAACAAGTGAGGAAACTAAGGCTTAGAGAGATGAGAGAGGTTAATATACTGAATATTACACAAGTAGTGGGGGACCAGTTCAACTCTGGAGTTCTTGCCCCTATTCCCTGCTGCCTTGCCCAGGCTCTTGCACACAGTAGGTGGGTAGAAGCATCTGTCTGAAGGAATGAGAGACCTGCCACATACCAGTCAGTTCAGTTCATTCTGCTAGTTTTGTAAGCCACTTGGGAGGTGACAGCACTTTTCACTTAGCTTCTTACCTATAAATGGGGCCCCAGAATCACGCAGCAGTAATAATAGATGAAAAACACCATTTCCCATTCCTTTCACTTTCATTTCTAAAGTACATGTAAGCAGATAGGTTAGACTGGTAAAATGTTATTTATTGCTTCTTCTCTGCCCTTCTCAAGGACAGCCTGAGGAAGTGTGGGTGCAGGGCTCCAAGAGCCTGGCCTGGGCATCGGACATTTATGTTCCAGCTTCAGTTCTGCTGCTAACGCCTCGGTCACAGTGGGTAAATCACACCCCTCTGCAGAACCACGTTTCCTCAGTGCAGTTTGGGGCTCGGTTGGTCTCTAAAGACCCTGCTCACCGTATGAACTCATATCATAGAGTGAGGTTGTACAGTGTGCTGGAAGGAATGTAGGCACCAGCGCTGCGAAGACCTGGTTTTGAATCCTGGCTCTAGTCTCCCAGGCTCTGTGACCCTGGGCAGATCACCTAACCTCTCTGATACTCATTGTCTGCATCTGTAAGGGATGGCAGATAGGCCCTGCTTCCAGGAGCACGCTCAGGAGTCTATGTAAATAAGGGCAGCTTCCTTCCCTCTGTCTCCGACTCCTGAGTGCTTTGGTTTTAGACTGCAGTGAAACCCGAAACAGCTTCATCTGGTGCAATGTTCATTACACCTTGCAACACTGTAAGATTTCTCGAAGCTCTTTTGTGTTGTTAAGAAAACCCTCAAAGGAAGGTAACTTTCTACCCCATTGAGCTTTATTAGTGCTTCAGTGACGGCACCTTATTTTTTCCACCCTTTTCCCACTTGCAGACAGCAGCTGCAGCGTGAGTCAGTTTGCACGTATATAATTTCTTTTGAGCGTCTTTGCTGAGAGAATTTCATTCATTTAGCAAATGTTTGCCATGCCCAGGCCTTATGTTAGGAGGTGGGATGCAGAGAAGAATAGACTTACAGTACCTGCCCTCAAGGAACTCACAAGGAGGAAAGGTACAAATAGACCGAGGTGACATATGGGCTTGTGCCGTCATCAAGGCATGCAATAAATAGGGTTCTGTGGGAAAAGGGAGGACTAAGTGGCTCTCTCCTGGGGAGTCGGGAGGGACCTCATAAACAAGAGGTGACTTCTGAGCAAGTCTTAAGAGATGAGTAGGAGTCTACGCTGCAGAAATCCAGGCAGAGCATTCCAGACAGGAGGAGCCACAGGGCGCAGGCCAGAGCCCTGGGAGAGGTGACACCTGGGTGCATGTTGGGAGCTGGAGCCCAGAGGTGGAGGAGCTGAGTTGCCAGGTTCTGGTAACCATCCTTACAACTGAGACCCCAGACCTTTCTCCTGACCCCCTACTTACATACTCACTGCCCACTCAACATCCACACTTTGATGTTTAATGGACATCCCAGACCTAACATAACTAAATAGAAGTCTTCATTTTTTTTTCTCTTACAAAGAAAAAAAGGGGCGAAAACATAACCCTGATCTTCTCCAGTCTTCCTCATACAATGCGGCACCACCACTTATCTGGTTACTCAGGCCTGAAATGTAGGCATCATATTTGATCCTGCTCCTTCCCTAACTCCTCACATCGTCTGTTTGCCACTCTTGACAGCTGTTCCCTCAGAGTATATCTTGAAAGCCATCATACTCCCTGTCTTCGTCCGGATGTCCTCCATCTCTCAGCAGGTTCCCCTGCTTCCACTCTGGCCCCACTGCTATCAGTCTGCCACACAGTCAGGCAGAGTGACCTTTTAAAAAGTAAGATCGTGTCATTCTCCTTAGAACTCTCCGATGGCTTCCTAGCATTCTTAGAATAGCATCTAAACTCCTTGATATTATCCTGCCAGCCCCTCCTACTTCTCTGGTCTCATCTCTTCACATGCTCCACTTTGCTCACTCCATTCCAGCCATCGTGTCTTTCTTGCTGTTCCTCTTTGTTGCCTTGAGGCCTTTGCACTTACTGTTCTCTGCCGGGATCACTCTTCCCCATCTTTGCCTGGCTCACCTTCGCTCCATTCTGGTCTCTGTTTAAGAGGTCTCTCACCTGTCTAAAAAAGTACTACCCCACCCTTTACCCCATCATTCTGTCCTCTTACCCTGCTTTATTTTTCTTCATTAGCACCCATCACTACTTGCCTTTACATTATATATTTATTTGCCTTCTTTATTGTTCGTCTTACCCTAGACAAACAATTTACTAGAATATAAATCCTTGAGGGTGGGTCCTTGTCTTACCTGTTTGATTTACCACTCTATCTTCAGGGCCTAAAACAGGAGTCTGGCACACAGCAGGATATCAACACATTAGATAGGCGAACAAAAAAATGAATGAATTCATGCAAGTTAAGACTTTGGTGTTTATTCTGTAGGCAATGCAAATCTAGTAGACACCTCTGAGGAGGTGAGTGACGTGGTCAGCACTTTTATTTTAGAAAGCCAGCTGGTGGCAGTATGGGGGCTGGACTGTAGGAGGAGGCAGCAGAACTAGTAAGAGGCAGTTAAAATGGTCCAGGAAATTGATACTGAGCCCTATGTAGATCTGTGGGGATGGAAAAGAGGGGACTGATGACAGGATATAATGATCTTTGAGTATCTCTGGTTCCTATTGGGGGAACTTGGTATAGCAATTCCTTTATATGAAAAACAAGAGGGGGTGAGCTAGTCTGGGAAAAGGCTGGCAATACTCCATGGTGTTTTTCTCCCCAAGCAAATGTCAGCCCCGGATTGCATGTCCTATCAAATGGTGCTAGCTCTTTGAGGAGTGACTCTGCTGCTCTATAGATGCCCCATTTGCTTTTCAGCAAGAATGTACTCAAGATGGTGGTATCAGTGAGTCTGATTCTCCTTCCTGCAAATGGTCCTTTGATCTTACACACTGCAAACCATACTAAGTCAATGGTTCTTTCTCGCAATGGGTACATTTCTCCATATTTAACTCCAAAGGAGAATTGTACTAATAAATTCTCCTTTTTATAAGAATGCCTAGGCTGCCCAAGTTCCGGGCTAGGTTTGCTGATAACTTGAGGGTTCAGCATCTCCCTTACCACAAACGTGCACAGTAACTCTTATTCTCTCTCCGGTATCAGGGAGTCAGACTGACGGTGGGAACACATTCCTAGCTCAGGCATAGCCATGCTGTCTGGTGTTGCCTCTTGAGAACTTTCTTCTTCAGCTTGGATTATTCCTTCCTCCAAAAATCTCTAATACTCTCCAAGTTTTAGTGAAAGGCCTTTAATCTCCAAGTAAACACTTTCTTACCTAGCTTGCTGAGGTTTCCCTTCTCTGTCACTCACCAGAAGTATGCCATCCCAAGCCTTGGTCCAAAGTTCCTCATCCTGTTTGCCGCGCCCTGTGAAGTGAAATGCTGTACCATCTGTAGAGCCAGATGCCCACCTCCCACATCTCCCGCTCTCTTCCAAAGGTCCGGATGTCGCCAGGATAACATTAATAGCTACACTATAGAGCTTCCTGTGTGCCAGGTACTATGTTAAGCACTTCACACACATTCTTTCTAATCCTTACCACCCTGCAGGAGAGAGTTTCATTATTTTATTTTATTTTATTTTACTGCCATTAAGGAAGCTGAGGCTTGGCAGTGCTGTGGAGTTTAATAGTTAAGACCATGGACTTGGAGTTAAACAGACCCAAGTAACTTGGGCATGCTAACTTAATCCTTTTAACCTTCTTTTTTCAAATCTAGAAAATGGAGATAATATAGAGAGGGTCCATAGGGTTGTTGTGAAAATTAAATGAAAGTTATTTCATAAGTGCATAAGTACTTGTTTGCTAGACTTTGTGCTGTCAGTAATAATAGCTCATCATAGATACTGTAGTCATCATCATCATCATCTTCATCCCAAGGCTACATGGCTACTATGTAGGTGCAGCCAGGATGCCTAAGACTTTCTAGTCCCTGTTTGCTCTCTTGGTCTTTTCTGGTTGTGCCATTTGTTCATATGACAAATACTCACAAGCCCAACATTTTTCATGAGACATTTTCCCGGAAGCCTGCCCAAGGATCCCAGCTGAGAAATTCAGATCCAGAAGGTTAGCTTATGTGCTCTTTTCTCATCCTGTCGCTCCTTATTCACTGCCATGAAGAGTTTTCTGTTTCTGTAGTATATTGTATTTGAAGGTTGTTGGGCCATCCTGGTAGCATTTGGAAATACCTGTTTGATTGATACTATTTGCCATTTTCATTTCTTTCTCATATTTGAGATGCGTATTCACACACTAGAACTAGCCTGGCCATTTTGATGAGACCGATTTGATGATTTGCACATAAATTCAAGCCATAGCCTGCATCTATCAACAGACCTGAGAGGCTTTTTTGGCCCCAAATATCAGACTCATAGTAATTTCATTGTGATATATAGATTATAAAGGTGCATAAGCTTAGCTTCAGCAGAGTTTTGTGTTCTAAATTCAGGTAAATGTAAATGTCTACTTTTCAATTAAAAATGTTTTGAAATCTCAGTCTTAAAAAGTATGCATTTTTTCCTTTTTAAAAAAATTCCAGTTTTCAAGGTATGGGTATGGGAAAAGGCAGATTGCAAACACCTTTACTCCCCATTCTTCTAACTTGCTTGTAGACCTCTCCTTGGAACCTGTCCAGCAAACTGTGGAATAAGCCCGCTATTTCTAACAGTGACAGGAACATGGGTGTCATTGCCAGTGGCCACGCCCCCCCCACCCCGCGCCTGTCTTTGGGGCTCCTCAGAAAGACAGGAATGAGCCTTCCGTAAAGGAGGCTCCCAAATTCTTCCTCCTGCTCTGGCTGTAGTGCCATTTTCCTCTGTAGACAGATGCGTCGCTTGGATTTTGGGCACAGGAACTGAATCCATCATATATTAGATCATTTAATATAAAGCTCTTTCTGATGCATAGTTTTTCCTCTAAAATTTTTCTTTTTTTCTTTTCCTAAATTATAAAAGCAACAGATGCTCACTTCAAAGCCAGGATTAGAACTCTTCACGCCTGGCTTGGAATTCCAGCTCTATCAACTTGTTAGGTGTGTGGGCTTGGGATAAACACTCACCCTCTCTGAGCCTTGATTCTTCTCATTGTACAAGAGAGGGAATGATCTCACTTCATAACACTGCTGTGAAGATCGGGGTAGCTTAGTACATAGACTGCTCTTCTAGATAGTTGGCATGGATTTGTTCACTCGGCGAATATGTATTGAGCACCTATGAGCCAGCCACCATTCTAGTTGCACTGAAAACACTCGAGAACAAGACAGAGATCTCTGCTCTCATGATGCTCACATTCTAATCAGAGGAGACACAAAGAAACAAGGTCATTTTAGAAATAGAAATTAGAACCCCCGGGTGGGGTGCGGGTCATAGGAAGGGCTACTGTAGTTTGGATGGACAGAGGAGACCTCTTGGAGGGAGGCCCCATGCTTTGTGGCTCACAGGTCCCAAGTTTTCAAGGACACTCCTGCTTTTAACAGTTGTGCCCCTCTAAATATAGGTGACAACTTTGAGTTAGGAAAATCTGACCACATAGCGTATATTAGTTCTCTTTTGGGTGGTACTTGTTCACGAATTAGCTCTCCTTCAGAGGTTGAGCTCCTGGGGCTGGGAACCACGTCGCAGGGCCTTTTGAAGGCCTCCCGGTGAGCATGGGTTAGCACTCCTCTCAGACCACTCAGCCAGTGGAGCTGACACTGAATGAAGAGCCTCCATGTCGAGAGGGAAGGTGATTAGTTTTTAGCCGGAGCCCATTTTGTTTCAGTGCTGCTTTGAGCATTCCGGTTTCTAAGGAGCTGGAAGTAATTTCTCTCTCAGTGAGACTGTGGCACACTGCAATCTCCTAATTCTCTGCATGCAGTTTTTTAAGGGTTCTTTGAGGCCACATGAAAGCTGGGCAGCCAGTGTGGTCCCAACTTGTGCACCGGCATTTGAGCCACAGAGCAGTGAGCTTGACACTGATGCCAACCCCATTGCCCCTTGTAGGGTATAGTATGGATTTTTAAATGGCCATTTCAGCCTGCTGCGTTGGGCAACAGTGACCCAAACCGATTAATGAGGGAGGCCGTTGAGCAGAGGGGCAGGCTAGGCTGCCTCTGACTCACCTGTCATGTCCATAGCTGACCTACTTTTGTTTGACCTTGATTTATTCAGTGCATTTAAAGACACTGTCGTGAATGCACTTCTGCTATCTGATTTAAATCCAACATGTGACAGCTCAGGATCTTAAACACACACATGACCCAGGCAGATGGATGGATGGATGGATGGGTGGTTAGTTTTTCACTTACTTCTGAATTGTTATTTGATCACAAGGAAAGGGCTTAATTTCAAGAACACGGAGCAATTATTTGAGACTAGATACGATGCCAAAGCAGCAGGCCTTGATTCCTTTCTACAGGGCAGCTTAATCAGGAAATGGCCTAGATGGCCGCCTTTCAAGTAGGTCCTTGCAGTAGCTTGGCAACTGGCACAGGGTCATAATTGGAAGAATTTGGCTCGGAGTGTCTGTGGGTGTTTACAGTGCACTATAGGGCAGGGCTTTTTTTTATTTATAGAGTATTGTGAGCAACAAGCAGCAGAAGGCTGAAAAGCCACTAAATCTCAATTTATTTTTAACAAATTCCATTTTTCTCCTCATCCCAGAAGGAGAACTGAGTTATTAAAAAAACAGTAAAAAATACATCATTGCAAAGCATGCCATATCTAATTATGGGGTTGCCATCATCAGCCTGCAGCCACACATTTTAAGGGCTTTGTAAATCAACCATCCATTCAATCTGTGAACTTATATGACTCCTATTCTTCATTTGGATGTAGAGCGAAATTATTGGCAAGTGAGTGCTGATCAGAAAAAGCTCTACACTGTCTAAATTAGGAGATGAGAGATATAAATATAGAATAGTGTACTTATGTTCCCGAAGGGAGATAAAATCATTCTTCATTGTCCATTATACTTAGCTATCCAAGCATGCATTCCATAGCACTAAATATCCACTTTAGGGTTGTTCGCTCATCGCAATGGTGGCTCTGTGCCACACAAAGGAGCTGTATTGTGACATCTCACTGAGCCCAACCCTGAGTGATTATTACCCACATACTCCTGAAAAGAAAGGAATCCAGTGCTTTTGGCCTGTGTCCTCATAGTGCATTAGATCTAGACAAGACTTCAGAGACCCTCTAGTTCAAGTACATCTTATTACAGGTGGGGAAGCTGAGGCCCAGGGAGGACAATGGCTTGCCCAGGTCCCCATAGTGAGTCAGGGCAGAGTTGAGCTAGGGCCGTGGTCTCTGTGCTGTTCTTTGACAGTGCCCTGCTGTGCCAAGTTTGGAGCCAGTCAATTAAATAGTTCTGATTTCTACTCTTGAGCGTTCACAGCCTCAGACAGACAGGCATCAAGACAGTCGAATAATAACTATATGCATAAGTAGACCAAGTTATTTGTGTACAACAAACCGGCTAGTTGAGTGGAGATGGTGAAAGTGGGGAATTTGGGTATCTGTGTATCTATCTGGATACCAAGGGAAAGGTGAAATCAGTTGTTCTCTGACCCACCTGGGAAAAGCGTTATAAATACCGTAATGTTTGTAATGGAAAAAGATGCAGCACATTTGCTGAGCGTTGGGGGAGGGAAAATATGGTGCAGCACTGGGTACCAGTGAAGGTAAATATTGCAGTTTTGGAAGAACCTTGAAAGCAGACCATAGAGGAGATGTCATGGGAGTCCCAAAGGGAGTGAGGACTGGGGCACAGGCCAGGTCAGGTGAGCTATGTGGAATGCTCTGTCCTATACTGGGATAGCATGCAGGCGCTGTTTCTAGTTCTCCGGCCCCAGGTAGAAAAACAGTAACTGATTGTGGTGGTCTTTTTTCTGACCCTCGGTATTCGTCTTTGTTCAGCACTCTGGGCAGCCAATATTAATGGAGTAGAGCTGGCATGGGAGCTGGAACCTGTCTCTTTCTTGGACCAATGCCTGGCACAGTGCCTGGGCTAGAGTGAACTCTCTGTGTTAGTTCTCTCCTCAGGCTGGGCGCAGGCAGAGGGAGTGAGAGAAACCTTTATGAGGAAGAATGCTGTGAAAGCTTCTGGAAAAGTCACCCCTTGGCAATGCTGGAGGCCAACGTTTTTGGAGGATGTGAGGAGGCCGGGTGGGGGGTGATTTGGGCCTAAATTAAGACTGTCACAGTTAGCACCAAGATAATCAAGCAGGAGAGGAGAGATTGCAGGGAGGAAGAAGCAGTGGGAGCTAGCTACAGACAGCCAGCCAACTGAGGGTGAAGGACAGTGACAGGATGGGACATGAACCTACTACCATGGAGGAGGTTCGTGGTGGAGAGGGAGGAATCAGGGCTGCCAGATCCAGCAGCTCGGGAGCCCAGGTTACTCAGGCGGGGGTCTTTGGGTTACTGAGTAAATTTTCTCTGAGAAAAGATGGCCTGTCCTCCTTCCCAGTGAGTTCCTAGCCATCCTGGACAGTGGTTAATGTGTTGCCAGGCGTTTCCAGGTGGCAAAGAATGAAATCAGTGCATAGAATGTTTTCAGTGCCATCCCCTTAATTTTTTTTTCTTAATCTTTTGGTACCTCTAGCCACTTACCTGCTGTTGAGTTCTCAGAGTTCAGAATATATATTAGAAGTTAACAATACTTGGAAAATAACTTGGGCTTTAGTTTGAGAATTATATATTTTTTCCTTGGTTTCTGTATTTGTACTGTAGTCTCAATGAAGTCTAATAACATTTTGGTTGATAAAATAGTTTCTAGCTAAAATTTTTTTTTTTTTTTTACTTTTATACCTTATAAAGGTAATAATATTCATGACGGAGGGTACCTCCTGAGTGTCCTTCTGAATCAACTTTCACTGTGTGAAGCACCTTCTTCCCTTTCTCTCTCCTGTTTCCTGCTCCAGGCTGTCTCCTCTTGTCCCTGCATACCTCATGTGTGCAGCTGGGCCCAGGAGACGAAGTACCCAGGTCAGGGGGTTGTGCCAGTAAGAGGTTCAGTGGTAAGAACATTGAAACCTTCACCTGAGAGGAGGTTGGGAAGTCGAACTGAAAAGACCCCCAGCCTTCCCGTCCACTGCCTGTGGAGTTGGCAGACCTGATCACTTCGTAGTTTGTGTCCCCAGATGACAGTGGCATTAGTAATTGATGCTGTCTTTAAATTCTCCAAACTAAGAAAATGTTGGAAGTTTGGCCACAGCCCTATCATTTCACACTTTCTCTGAATTACTTTGCCAGGCACCCAGCAAGTGTTTAAGGAACACGTTTGCTTCATTGAGCCACTGCTGGTCACAGCCACAATCGCTGCCACCCCCACCAAATACTATACTGAGAGCATTGGGTGAAAGTCCTGAAGATTGTGTATGTTCCGGGTCCAAAGTTCATCCTCCTTCCTTCAGGCCGATCAGCCACACCCCGGTGGGTTGGTTGTCAGCATTTATTTGCTCGTTATCAGAGTGATAGAACGTTCCTGTGGGAAGGGGCTTGGAGGTCACTTCCTCTGGCCGCCCTCCTGTGCAGGAAAATCCCATTTGTACTGTTCATGACAGGCAGGCCCCTCGCCCCCTCGGGCACCCACGCACCTCACACCAGGCATCCTGCTCCCCCTTTGTGAACGTGTCTGCCTCTAAGAAAACCCTTCTTTATTCTCATTCAAATCTGCCTCCTGGCGCTGTTTCCTCTTTGACCTAGTTCTGCCCTTTGTAGCAGCAGAGAACAAAAGTCTGTAGGTGTGGCATGATTCCACTTTGGAAGTTTGGATATAGTGCTCAAGGACTGCTTCCCTTTTCCCCCTGCACCCCTTTTATCTCCCCCCTCTCCAGGGTTTATGTTCTCCAGTGCCTTCAACTATTCTTTAGGTCACGTGCAGTGAATATTAACATTAGAGATAGGAGACATTAATTCAGTGCTTACCATGTGCCAGGCACTGTTTTAAGCTCTTTATATGAATTGTCTAATTTACTCCTTACAGCCACCTTATAAGGTAGATAATATCAATATCCTCATTTTTCCAGTGAGGAAACTGAGGAACAGAGGTCGAGTCTTGTCCAGAGTCACACGAGTAAGTAGCAGAGTGGAGATTTGGACCCAGGTGGTCTGGCTCCAGTTCCTGAGCTCTTAGCTGTGGGGCCATGGTGCTAAAAGTTAGCCCACGATGCATTCGACTAGGTCTGGCCCAACTGACTTGTTTTGCAAGAAATCGTTTGATGGAAGCCTGACTTGAACCATTTCCTATGAAACCTCCTCGGAGTTTATTCTGACAGAACAGACTGCAAGGCAGAGGCCTTTGCACTGTCGTCAACAGATGGGATCATCCTAACTCTGCTAAGCCCTGTGGGGTGGGTTTAGATCAGGGTGACAGATACTGGTGTTCGTATTTGTTTTCCTGAAAATCATAAATCAGGAAGGGATTTTGAAGGTGCAGGCAAGGGAGGTAGATGGTCAGGGCCAGTCTGATCCGGGTTTGGGTGTTGGCTCTGCTCCTCACCAGCTGTGTAACTAGGTGCCAGCCATTTGTGGTCTCTTTCTTCTTCTGTAAGATGAAATAACAGTATCTTTTCATAGGGATGTTTTGAGTGTTAAATGAGCAAAGGCAAATGTGCCATGAAGTTGCAGTGACTGTTACAGAGCGTTCCCCACACCTGATACCTACCTCAAGGTTTGGTGACCAAGCCCTCCTTGTTCACCGTCCCACCCTTCCTGCTTTTGTGAAGTGGGCCCCAGCCCCTTTGCTGCCTGCTGCTGCCTCGTAGAGTGTAGGGGTGGGTCTGTGGAGGCGTGGCCCTCCTGGGGCAGAAATAGTCCCTACAGTCACATTGGTCATCCTGGCCAGACCCCTGGCAGCCCAGGCCTGGCTACCCCAGGAGTCTAGGGAGCGATGACCCATGACTTCATCGGGAGTCTGCTTTCCGTGCTCAGGGGCCCTTGGGCTTCTTCAGCCTAGGAACTAGCCACATGCTGGCCGAGCCAGAAGGGCTGAGAAGCTGGGGTTAAGCCGTCTTTCTCTTTGTCAGTTGCTTTTCAGAGAGCATGCATCATCCCAGTTGCCACTGACTAGAGATTTAAGCTGCACAGTGAGGGGCCTGGTCCCTGAAGTGTGAGCTCAGACGCCTGGAGAGAGAGCAGCTTGAAGCAGTAGAAAAAGGACTGAGTAAAACCCAGTTCTGTCATGACCAAAAATGGGGCCCTGAGCAGTATCCTAATCTCCCTGCAATGTAGTGTCTCTGTCTGAAAATTGGGGATGATAATAGAATGAACACCTAAGGTTGATAGGAGGATTAGATGAAATTCTGTATGGGCATAACAAAAGGTACCTGGCAGTGTCTAGCAATTAATAAATATAAATATTAGAATAGTAATTTCCTTTCTCTCCCACTATCTACTACTACTGCTTTTCTAATCGTTACTGCTGTTGATTTTCTATATGGCTTTGGGTAAATATCTTAACCTCTCTTTGCCCCTTCTCTCTTCATAGAAGATTTGAGCCATACTACTGATTCTAAATGGGTGCATAGAGCCCCCTATAGAACATCTTGGGAATGTGTAGGGTGAATTGGCTGTCACAGTGATGGGGGACAGGGCTTCACTGGGATTAGCAGGGATGCTAGATGTGACATGTGGAGAAAAAGGACCATCCAACATCCTACACAGCTTCCTAAAGTTCAGTGGGCATTCATGTAGGCGAAACCCTGTTTATTATAATTGTCTGAGTTTGGAATATGACTCTATTTTACACATAAACAAATAATTTTTACGTATTTTTAGTATGTGGTAAGTATACTTAACATTGTCAATAGGTTCTTGGTAACTGCGACCTTAAGCAAAATGATGTGTAATGAAACCAGTTTTATTATAGGCTAAATGATATAAACAAGTAAAAAATGTCAGTTATAAAAAGTCACAAGAATGTAGAGTACAGCATAGGGAATAAAGTCAGTCATACTGTAATAACTATATGGTGTCAGATGGATACTAGACTTATCAATGTGATCACTTCATAAGTTATATAAATGTCTAATCACTTCGTTGTACACCTGAAACTAATATAATGTTGTATGTCAACTGTAATTAAAAAATTTTTAAAATATTTTTTGAAGAGTTAAGTTCCTATTGTGTATTTATGATCACAAAAACATCACCAAACTTCTAAATAAAGACCCAAAACACTTCTAATATTAAACATGGAAATAAATGTAAGCTATACATACATTTAAGAGAGACTAATAAAAACAAGTGAGAGAATTCTCTTCCCTCCTGCTTATTAAACTTCAGGATCACAGGTGGCTGGAGCCCATCCCAGCAGCTCAGGGAGCAAGGCGGGCACCCACCCTGGACAGATGTCCTTCCATCACAGGGCACAGCACAACCATACTCACTCAGACTGGGACAGTTTAGACACACCATTTCCCCTGATGTGCACATCTTTAGGATGTAGGAGAAAACCGAAGTACCTAGAGAAAAGCTGTGCAGACATAGGGAGAATATGCAAACTCCACACAGACGGTGGTCCCAGCTGGGGATCGATTTTTTTCCTCATCAGCATTATAACAGAACGACATTGAATGAAACAACATTAGTCAAGTATGTGCTGTATATGGAATTTTCTAGGAACACAACCCCTAGCTATATGAGGTTTACCTTTTGTTATAAATAGATGTAAGCATGTCATTATATCTTCCATCATGTCTTCTAGAGTTGCTGCACCCAACATTTGAATATCGACATACATGTTATCTGATGTTAATTAACTATTTCCTTCTAAGTATTACAGTTAGCATATTATGTTAATTGTTTATGAAATAATAAGTGTTGGTAGGTTACATTATTTACAAATTTCATTTCAAGAGAGTGAAAGGAATGTTAAAATCTTTGTATGGAATCTTTGAAAGTATGAGAGGAAGTGTGTGTGTGTGTGTGTGCGTGTGTGTGTGTGTGTGTGTGTATTAGCTTATAAATTAGCCAGAGAAAACAGTATAAATTTGAAAAAAGAAGAGTTTTATTTCTCTTAAATGTGTAATGGAAGTCAGAATTTTTAACTGCATCCATTGTCAGAGAAATAAGGTGTTTCGATGTTTCCCCTATTCCTTTTAGAAAATACATAAAGAGTCTGAAACGTAGTTTTTATTACCTGTTTACATCTTTGCCGTCTGTTTTTTTCACCCTTTCCACCTGTATATGTATTTTTTTAACGTTCATGTGTAGATTTTTACAGAAAGGAAAACCATTGGGTTCCCCACTCTTCGCCAAGTTTGTTTTGGTTGTTTTGTGGCCTCTGTTTACACAAAAGAATTGTGTGATTTCTTAAATCCCCTATTCATATTCTTCACTTATTTTCCACTGAGGTATTTGTCTTTTTATTGAGTTATGTGAGGTTTTATTTTTGTTTTGTTTCATTTAATTCAGAAAAGATAATACTTTTTCACCTGTCCCAGAGCTCTGGAGTCAAGCTGACCTGGGTTTGAATCCTGGCTCTCCCACTCACGAGCTAAGGAATTGCAGGCAGTTTACTTGACCTGAGGAGTAGTTACTCCTGTGAGAACTAAATGAAACAACACTGGCTGGCACAGAATAGAAGCCCGATGTGTGGTTTCCGCTGCTGCCATTTTTGCGTTATTTTTGTTGACTCCTGCGCTGAATATCTTCTCAGAAAAAAATATCGCGAGCTCTGAATCCATGGTTTCTCAGATCCTTAGACATGTAACACTTGCTGTAACCAAAGCTCAGGAAAATGAAACTGAAATCACTGAATTTTTTTTTTTATTCCTCATGTAGGAAAGAGACAGATGAAAGAAAACAAGCCGATTCCATTTCAGTTAAAGGAGGAACTTGCAGGGTTATTCCTGAGGTCAGGGCACACTCCCATGAACATCTTAGGTCTGGGGCTTGGCTGGAAGGCCTTGAGACTCATCAAAACATTAAATCATCTTCCTCGAACTGCTTACTAGGGCAGGCAAGTGGGCAAGTGCATTTCAGGAAGGTTTCCGGTTGTTTGGAGTTGAAACAGAGAGGATCATCTGGTTAACTGTGAGTTAACCAGTTTAAGCACACCTGCCATTCCCCTGGAACTTCTGGTTGATTCATGTCCCTGTTGATTCATGTCACTGGTTTTGGCATCTTTGCAGTGTAGGCTGGAGGTGGATGGGCACAAGCCTGCCCTGCCCTCTTTCTCCTACTTGGGACAGAGCTTTTGCTTTTCTTTGCTGAGTCACTGAGGCAACAAAGCCTGTGTGGAGTCCGGGCTGTGGTGTCGGGCACATCTGGATTCATTCCCTATTCCCCACGTCTTGGCTGTGTGATCTTGGACAAGTTGCTGCATGCTTCTGAACTTCAGTGCCACCTACACAATGTTGATAATAATCCTTTCCTGAAAGGTCATTGTGAGGACCAAATGAGCTGTGTGAGGGCCAGCACCACTCTTGGCACATTGGATGCTCAGTAAATGAAAGGTAGTCACCGCTCCAGAAAGGTGTGTGACAGGTAGACCACAGCCACAGTACGGTCTGTGAAGCAGCTTAGACATCTCACAGGCGCCTCTCACTTAACATGTCCCAGACCAACGGCTCCTGCTGTTGGGTGGAGTCCTCCACCTGTCGCATAGGACAAACTGCCTGGCGAGTGGACTCAGGTTGGATTTTCTTGTCCAGTCCTCCCCTTGCTAGGGAACTTCGTGCAGTTCACAGACCAGCTGTTGCCCCTCCCACCAGAAAAGAAACAAACAAACAAAAAACAGGAAATCCCGTTGGCTGTTCCTTCAGAGTACACCAAGAATCAGCGTCTCATCGCCCCACCGTGGCCGCTCAGCCCAGACTCCTCTTCTACCTCATATCCCCCCCGATCAGCACAGCCTGCCTGAAAATGTGTCTAGGATTCAGCTGCTTCTTATTGCCTTGACTCCTAAAACCAGGGCTGAGCCATATCATCTTTTCCCCAGACTATTCTAGTCTTTTCCTTACTGGCCTCCCTGGGCTACCTTTATCACCCCCGGCCCACACACACACACACAGAGCCCCACTGCCATCACACACACAGGTCCCCCCAAAACATGCACATGGTCCCTCCGTACACAGTCCCCCCTCCAATCCCCGTCCCTACGGTCTCTTTCTAACAGTGCAGTCAGACTTAAACCCAAACAGGATCAGTCACTGGTCCTCTGACATAGCTCTTTGACTGTCTCTTCTCGGTCTGGAATGCTCCTTCCTCAACCTCTCCCCCACTCAAGTCTAGACTCCCTTCATCTCCAGTGTGCCTCCTGCCCTGTCTCTGACTCTTCTCCTTAGCACTTACCACCTCCCAGCATAATTTTCTTATTCATCTCCTGTGCTTGCCCTCTTCAGCAGAATGTGTACCAGATGAGAACAAGGATCTCTGTCTCCCGGCCCCCGGCCCCACACTGCTGTGCAGAACAGTGCCTGGCACTTGGATGCCCTCAGTAAATATTTGCTGAAAGATTAATGAATGATTGTGGGCCAGCACACTAACAGTGTCTGCATTATTACAAAATGGTTCTGAATTGAAATTTGCCTGCCACATTGCAATTTGTGGTGGAAATTTACTCCAATGACTAATTCTTTCACTGTAGAAATTACCTGGCATGTACGAGTGCTCAATAAATTGCGTTGGATGGATTGTTTAGGACGTCGCGGCCACGGTAGCCATCTGAGGCCTCCTTACCCATCAGCCAAAACCTGTGTTAGGTGGGACATAAGGGGGATGTCTACCTCTCCGCAACCCCAGTGCCTCTTAGCCAGTGGTTGCTGTTTCGCCCCAGAGGCCCGCAGCTCTGGGCAGCAGCCGTAAGCCCGCCGTCTCCCGCTCTGCCTGTGGGCTCCGTCTCCGTAGGGGAATCACGGTCCTTTGCTTTCACCATCTCATCTCCCCGGTCAACTCCAAAGTTCTCTTACCACCCATGGGCTGAACGTTCTCATTATCCTGTTCCCAGCTTTCCATGGGAGCAGCTCTTTCTCTTTATTTTAGTTTCATTGACCATAAAATGAAGAAATTGGACTTTTAAAATATCACTTACCTTTCGAATTCTTACAAGTCTTCAGTGCTTCTTGCAAAATGCTGACCTCTGGGATGTTCCCCAGTCCCGCTCCCAGGTCCCTCTCTCCAGCCTTTCCCCAGTCAGTCTCATCGGCTCCCTTCTGGTCCCCAGAGCTCCCTGGCCTAGAGCTCCTCAACTTTACATTCCCTCATGTCCACTTGCAAGTCACTCCCAGCCCCCATGCTTCTCTCTCACCATTTCTGAGCAACTTCATCCCTAGATTTCCAGTGTGGTTTGCTTTCTTTGACATCAGCACTTAACCTTTCTACAGCCTTCTACCCTCCTTTTTTTCACCAGCATGAGGTCATTCACTTCAGTAACCACAGTTGACCTGACGAGCTAAGTGCTTTTCATATATTGAGCTCATTCAGTCTGTGAGGAGGACTCCTCCCCCTTTTGCATATGAGGAAACTGTAGCTCCCAGAGGTCATAGTACTGGCCCAGGACACAGCTAGTAAGTGGCAGAGCTGGAACATGAACCCAGGCTGTCTGGGCCCAGAGGCCCTGCACTGACCACCCTGTCCCACTTCCGTTCTTGTACCCATCATCCCCTTGCCCTTTTGTCCACACCCCACCTGCCCCTTGTCAGGGGGAGAATACCACCTCTTCTGCTGCTGCTGCTTGCAGAGGTGCCTGGGAGGTCGCAGGCCTGGTCTGCCAGTAAACACCTGCTGTGTGGCCTCACTTGAGAGGCTCTGCTGCTCTGCACCCACTCCCAGGCACCCCTTTCTGGCCTTTCCTCAGGGCCTTCCCCCTACTTTGCAGTTGGCCTTGCTCTCTGCCATGGCGAAAAGGTGAAGGCCGCTCCACATAGGATTCCTCAGCATCCCTTTTCTACACTGCATAATATTCTTCCCATTTTCTGTCCCCTCAGCCTTCCCCACAGTCTCAGAGAAGAGCTATGCCTTTTCCCCTCAGAGTCTCAGCCCCCTCGGGTCCGCCCCCTGCTGCCTGCCCCAGCCGCCTCCATGTGCAGCTCAACCAGAAACTCAGGGAGTTTTTCAGGCTGCCCCATCTTCAACTCGGCTCTCCCTCACCTGACATCTTGCCCTTTATCACCAAATAACAGCAGTGCACCCTTTTGTTTCCTTTAGAACAAGATGCAGATGTTTTCCAGAACTTTCTTCAACTTCAGGCAGTAAGTTTTTTGGTGTAAAGAGTATTCTTCCCCTGTGTCTTTAGGACTAGATTCTCTTCTCTTAGTCTGTAGCATTAAAAAAAGAAAGGAAAAGAAAAGAGGAGCCAGGTTTTTAGGTCTTTGGTTAATGAGCCTGAGTCATTGTCCTTGTTATCAGGAGGGAGGTGTGCTTCTTTGAATGTAGGAGCATGCCGAGGCTCCGAGTCAGGAGAGCTCTGCCGTTGGGAGGCTGCCCCCCATCCAGGACCGTACATCCCCATCCAGGACCAAGAGTTCTCCCAGAAAGCCCAGTGGGACCTTAGCTTGTTCCTCAGGTTGTTCTCCTTACTATACTTTAGGGATCAATTTAGCAAAGGTTAAGAAGGCATCCCTTTTATCATCCATTTAACATTTACTGAGCACCTTTACTGGGCTAGATGCATGCTATTTTCTAACTTTTACAGCCCTCGGTAGCCCTTCACGACTGGAATTCTATAGACTCTCTTCCATCAATGGTTTTGGGGGTCTTTTCAACAAAGAGCAGCCTTGATTTGATTCACAAATCCTGCCCCTATGAGACCCTCTCAACTGTCTCTCCAAGCCTTGTATAGCTAAAGGCAATCTTTTTGATTTATGTTTGATTTCGGGATTCCCAAGCATCTAGAGCTACCAGTAGAACTGGGTGCACAAGTGCCACAAACAGTTCTCCCCCAAGCCCTGACAGCCACCAGAAAGACCCTCTCCTTTGCTCAGCACATACTCCCCACCATCCAGTCCACCAGGCAAACATCTGCAACACCTAATTCAAGTCTTACCTCATCCCTGGTCCCTTCTCCTTCCATTACACAACACCTCCCCCCCCCAAATGCACGCGCGCGCGCACACACATACACACATACACACACACACCAGCCAATAAGTGAAGTATTTTCTCCTTAGTTCTGGTTCTGTAACTTACCTATGCCCACT
>NW_006431079.1:4341808-4368933 GCF_000325575.1 Pteropus alecto
CTCAAAACACTTGACTGCCACCTGCTGGAAATTTATCATAATTGCTCCACAAATCTCTGCCACCTACAAGGGCGAAGGAAGGCACATCCCGGAGTCCTGCAATGTGGTGTGCTGCTCGCACTGCGAGCATGACTCTGCCTGTTGCAGGGGTCATGCCACCACGTCTTTATCAATTAGACTGGGGGAGTCTTGAACAGAAGGACTGCCGATTCCTCCCTGTGTCCCCAGTGCCCTGGCTTCCACTAGGGGCTGGAGAAATGCATGCTGGATGATCCTGGTGCAGACACCTGTTACCTTAGGCTCAAGACACCTGGTCTCACTGGATGAATGTTCTCTAGATCCATCTGATGCAAAGAAAGGCAACCAAACTCCCCATGGACTGTCAGTAACCATCAGGATCAAGGGGGACTTGAAGAGGGTACAGGACCCTTTCAGCCTCTCACCTCTGCTCAAAGGTCACCACCATCTGAACAGACCAGAGCAACTCCACATTCATTTTCTCAGTAAACCTTGAGTCGGGCACCAGCAAGCGCCATGTAGTGGGAAATGTGTGGAACGGGGCCAGGTGCCAGCTGCTGCGGCTCTCTGGGTGGGGGAGGGAAAGTACTTCCAGCACACTGCTGTGCTTCGGGCCAGCTCCTTGCAGGCTTTGGGAATGTGGAGGTGGCCGCACAGGGCCCCTTCCTGGGGAGTTTGGGGTTTTGTGGGGAAGTAGATCGATAAGCTTACAGCCGCCAGCAAGGGTAGTCAGGGATGTTGATTAACTATGATCTGTATTTTCCTAAGCTGTGCCCTTTTATGAAGTCACATCATCAAAAGCCATTATCCCAGTGACATCTTGGGGTTTTACAAAGTAGCCTTAACAGAACTCCATTCAGCTGTCACACCTGGGAGTGTGGGCAAAAGAATGGGACAGGCTTTCACTGGTGTCCCATTTTTAAAAAGGGAAAGCCCTCTGTTCTCTCACAAAGCTCGTTTCCCCAGAGCCATTTGGTAGAGCATTGCTCAGGACCCGTAGAAGGAACCTCCCCGACAGATACCCCTCCTTGCTCAGTCTGTCCAGATAAACTAGCTAGTATGTTTCCCAGCCTGTGTGAGGACCTGCCTTTGCCCTCTCTGCCCTGGCTACCAGGAAGCCCAGAGACAACGCGTTGGCTTGGTTTCTGTAGCTTTCCTGAGCCAGGATTGCTTCATCATATAATTTCCCCGCATTCCTTCTCCCAGAGTGCTTGTTCGGGGTCTGTGTGTTTCTTTGTGGGAGTGGTTTTGGAGGCAGGACCAGCAGCAGTGTGGTGGTTAGAACCATTAGTGAGCCAGACACATCTGGGTTCTGTCCCCGTTGCTAGCTGTGTCATGTTAACGTAACTTTGCCTCTGCAGTCATTAGTTCCTTACCTGGAAAATTGGGATAATGATCACAATTGATGGATAGGTTATTGTAAAGATTAAACTAGTCCAGTGTAAATGCCACTGTTCCCTTTCCCTCCTCCCAGGTCAGGCTTGGTCTGTGGCTCCAGCATCCCAGTCTGTCTTTCTTTCCTCCTGCTCGTGTCAGGCATCGTAGGAGTGATACAGCAGTAAGAACTAGGTGACCAACTGTCCTGGTTTGTCTGGGATAGAAGGGTTTCCCAGGATGCAGGGCTTTTAGTGCTAAAATGGGAAGGTCCCGGGCAAACAGAAGACTTGGTCACCCTAGTAACAACCAACTCCAGCATCTCAGTGGCTTACAGTCACAAGGGTTTATTTCTTCCTCTTGCTGGTCTCCATCCAGGACCTGGGCTAAAGGAGGAGCCTCTGTTCAGGAAATTGCTGGTCTCGCCACAAAGAAACACACGTTCCAAAGTTGCAGCTGTCCCATCCACTCACATTCATCAGTCGAGGCAAGTCACAGGGCCAGGCCTGACACCGAGGCGATCTGCAGACTCTCCTCACAGGGAGGAGCAGCTAATAGTTTGAACCTTAATACAATTACATGCTCCCTTTCTTTTCTGGGCTGCTGGAGCAGGGAGAAGGGAAAGCCGAGAGAGGCTCCTGATCTGTGATTTGTTGTCTTGGATATGGTCATATTCCTGTAGACCAGGGGTCCCCAACCCCTGAGCCATGGACCAGTACCAGTCCATGGCCTGTTAGGAGCTAGGCCACAAAGCAGGAGGTGAGTGGCGGGTGAGCGAGGAAAGCTTCATCTGTGTTTGCAGCCACTCCCCAGCGCTAGCATCACCGCCTCATCTCCACCTCAGATCATCGGGCATTAGATTCTCATAGGACCACCGATCCCAGGCACCAGAAAGGTTGGGGACCGCTGCTGTGGATGGTATGTGTGGGTTTCTTAAGGGGCGACTCGGCCTCACCTTGCTCTGCTCAGAGGAGCAGCCATGTGTCCTTTTGGCACCTCATAGCGGATGATACTCTCCCTCATCCCTCTCAGCTGCTGAGGCATCTCTGCAGGGTGGCCTGGGCTGTGACTCCTCTTCTAGTCCCCTTGCTCCTTTGTGTGGATCCCCTAAAATTCCTTTCCCTGTGCTCCAAGGAGCATGAGAGGACCGAGGTGGGACAGAGGGTACCCCTAAGTTCTTCCCAGGCACATTGCACAAGTCCCTTCGTGCCCCTCTCTGGCCATCCAGTGAGCCTCCCTCCCGCCTTTGGAAATCTCTAGCTCCGAAGTAGGCACACATGTGGCTGGCCCCTGACCCCACGATGACGGGCCAGGCTCCCCCAAGAATGCCTTTGCTGTGCGCCACTTGGATGGCTGCACAATGGCTGGCCCTGAGCCCCTGTCCCTTCAGCAAGGGCCCCTCTCACAGGTATCTTCGGTCTCTTGTAGCCTCCTCCCTTGGCCGAAACCTCTTTTGGAAGTAGTTAGCACAGTAAGAGGTTTGGGGTTTTTTTCCTCTTTTTTGTTGTTTTATTGTCTCACATCTAAGAACACCTTCTTGGAGAGAAAACAGTTTTCCAGAAATGATTGTTAAGTGTCACGGCTGATTAAGTTTCCTTAGGTTGTCCAAGCATATTAAAAAAAAGAGGCCTTCTCATGTTCGTTTTGTAAAATATAGTGCCAAAATCCATGTTAGCATTTATTATTTCTATAAAGTAAATTTGAGTATTGGAAAAAATGATCAAACTTAGACATTTCATATAAAGTTTGGTACATAGGACCTTCATCTAAGTCTCAGGGAAGTTGGGGAAAGAGATGTTGGGTCCTGGGAGACACCTAACTGCGAGATGGGGCAGGGCAGGTGGAGAGCAGAGAGAGGCTGCAGGGTGTGAAGGGCAGGGCAGGAGCAGCCCGGGGAGAGGGGGGTGGGGGCGGGGGGAGCCAGAAGGCTTCTCTTGGAGGCTGACACCTGAAGGCACTTGAAAGGGAAGCAGGAGTACACCAGATGATGGCGTGGCTGCAGGGAACCACACCTACAAAAAGCAGTGTGGGCACAGCTGAGGCCGAACAGCCTTGGGAACTTAAGTAGCTCAGTGGCCTGAAGCTTTTGGCGGCAGATGAGGGAGGTTAGGCTCCAGAGCAAGGAAGCTGTTGCAGCGGTCTGGTGTTTCCTACTAAGCAGTGTGGGGTTTTATGTAGGTTTGGGGCAAAGCAGTGAAGTCATTGAAGTGTTTTTAAGCAAGGGGGGTGTCTACCTCTGACCACAAAGAGGAGAGGGTGAGGCTGGAAAGGAGGGCAGTCTGGATAGAGGCAATGGCCAGCGGGCAGAGGGAGGTGACTAGACCCATCCATCATCAGAAGGCTATGCGGAGGCTTTGGGGTGTGAGAAGGAGAGGGAAGGCTGTCCAATGTGGATCCTCGGTTGCTGATTTGGGGGCTGGGAGGATAGTGTGAGACCTGGACTGGGAATCAGATTTAGATGGAATTGAATACAGTAAGCCTGCCTCCAGTGGCACTTCTTGGGGACTTGTGTCCATTTGCTACTGCTGTGTCAACTGAGGCTTAGGGACAAGAAGTCTGGAGGTCCTGGTCAGGTTGTTTGCACAGGCCCAGAGACTGGGGTTACCAGAGTCAGACAGCAAAGGGGAATAAATTAGGCAGACAAAATAGTTTCTATTTCTGGATATTCATTTGAAGACCTGTATAACCAAGAAAGACAAAGATAGGTAGTCCAAAGACAGTAAGAACGAGCCAGCGGAATGTGAAACACCAGAATTCTTGCTTCAGAGAGGTCAGTAAAATCTCATTTAAAATCTAAGTCTTGCCACCTTAAGGCAGGGCAGGGAAGGAGTAGGATGGAGGGTGCGCCCCTTGTCTTCCTTCAGAGCCACTTCCTCCCAGACTGGGGAGCACAGGGGCAGAGAAGAGAACTCTCTGTCCTGCCAGTAGGAGATGGGTCAGGCAGCGCCCACATTAACACAAGCATGTGCCTTTTCAAAATTGATTTCTCCTTTAGTTTTGTGTGTGCCCAGACATACTTGAGGTTCGTGGACACTTTCTTAAAAGTTCTGGGAGCGAGCTAAAATGTTTAAGGTATTGGTCCTCCTGGCATTTTGTTTGAGCTTAATGTTGCCAAAGACTTGTTTTCCATTGTTCCTCATTGTCTGGATTTAGGCAACTGTTCTTGAGAGAAAGAGTTGAGTGTAGCTTCTAGAGGCCCACCACTCTCCAGCTATATGACCTTAGCTAGTTCCTTCACCTCTCTCTCCCTCAATGTTCTCATTGGTAAAATAAAGAAAACAAAAGTATTTAACTCATAGAGTTATTTTCAAGTTTAAATAAGTTAATCTACATAATGCAGTAAGAACAGTGCCTGATGCAAAGTGCACACCCAGTGAGCATTCACTATTATTGCTTGGCCCAGTAGGAGAAATGAAAAGTATAATTCTCTTCCTTCTCTTAAGGTCATGTCCAAGAATCCATGTTTAGTAATTTAAAAGGCATTGTTTTTCACAGAAAATATCTCCTGCCAGATTCCTCCATGTGTTTGCAGTTTAGTTTAACAGGCAGCTGAAGGATGGGATTGTAAGCCATCCAGCTACTCCCTGTAATTAGGAGTCATGAGCCAGCTACCCCATCTCCCTTGGCTACTATGAAGTTTTTAAATCTATTTGCCCCAAAGTGACCTGTCGGGTTTTTTCTTTCCTGTGGGCACACTCTAGGCTTCTGGAAGAAGTTGACTGCCTAAAAGGAAACTACAAAACATGAAAACCGCTTTGAGGTGACCAACAAGTCCAGTGGCTCCTTACTCCTCCCAAGGTGGATCTGAGGTTTAAGAACTGTCACTTCAGGTAATGAGTCATCCTATTCCCTACCTGCCCCTCCCCCAGCTTCAGTGGTAGTTCTTCCTTCAGGAAGTGTGGTTGCTTCCAGGCCCTGAAACTTGGAATATTTCACCTCATGCAGTTTGTCCAGCTGTTCAGAAAGAGGGGGTGGGGACTAGAGGTGGCACCTCATGTCTGACATGCAACCCAAAGGGTCACCAAGACCCTGAGCTCTGTACTCATTCCTGGTCTAATTAATGTCAGCAATAATATAACAACAATGGCAGCCACCCAACAGGGCCTTTAATGTGATTAAATGATTATAAAACGCTCCTCGAAGAATAAATCAAAATAGCCAGGAAATTTCTGAAAATGAAGAGTAAAAAGAGGGAAAGCATTTGTTCTACCATATATTAAAATGTATTGTAAAGCCACATAATAAGTAGTGTGGTACTAATATGAAAATAACTAAATCAAAGAAACAGAATAGAAAGTCTAGAATTAGATAATAAATCAATAAATAGGATATATGGTCTAGCAGGGATCCCCAACCCCCAGGCCATGGACTAGTACCAGTCCTTGGCCTGTTAGGAACCGAGCTGCACAGCAAGAGGTGAGTGGCAGGCGAGCGAGCAAAGCTTCATCTGTATTTTCAGCCACTCCCCAGCACTAGCATCACCGCCTCAGCTCCACCGCAGATCATCGGGCAATAGATTCTTATAGGAGCACCAGTCCCTGGTGCCAAAAAGGTTGGGGACCGCTGGTCTAATAAATGTTGTTGAGACAGTTGTCTATCCATTAGAGGGAAATAATACATTTCCAACAATAGGTAGTATACCAAAAGTAATTTCTAAATAGTTTAAAGAGTTAAATAAAAAAAGTAAAATTATAAAAAATTGAGGAGGAAAAAAATGGCTTAGATGGTAGAGGCTCTGTTCATCCCTCTGGCAACCAAATAAAAGTTGCGACAGAAACAAGGAGCAAGCAGCAAGGAAAAATCACCTGGGATCTAGATGAACAAGCCATACAACTAGGGAGAAATCCAAGAAAGCACCCTGAAATGGCAGAAGGTAGGACTGGGCAAGGATGCCGGGCTGCCCGATCTGGGGCGGCTGAGTGAGATGGAGGCTGTGGCAGCGGCAGGCGCCTCTTAAAGGGGCTGCGTCTGGGAGCAGATTTTCATGGTGATGGACCTGCTCGCTCTGAGGACCAGTGCCTATTGGGCTGCACGCAGGGGGCACCAAGGACTTACAGGGAGACAGCGTGGGAGTGAGGGCCTAGGTGAGACTCGCTAGGTATAGAAGTGCCAGCGGTATTCATTGTTCCTTGTTGAGCCCTCCCCCATCCCATTGCGCGCACACAGTGCCACCATAGCTGTGACGTCATCAAACTGGATAACAGAGGTCTCTCAGCCCAGAAGGATTACTTCACCTCCCCCAACTCGCGGCCCTACCCAAGCCACATCCAGGTATATCCTCAGCGAGTCAGGTGCTCCTTGCTGAGCAGCACCTAGACTCACACTGGAGGCAGCTGGCCACAGTTTCTGGTGTGGCCTTTCGAGGCAACTATAAGAACAGCCTCTGCAGATTACTTTCTGAATCTTAACAGGTGGCCATAGAGAGGCACAGGCTGGGGCTAAACTTTGCCTGCAACTGAACCCCTCTTAGGACTGTGCCACTGGACACCTACTTCACAAATCTACACTAATAAGACCAGGAGACTTAGGAGCTTTTCTTAGTACATAGAAACAGACACGGAAAGGCAGCCCGAATGGGAAGACAAAGAAGCAGAAACCATATGAGAGAACAGAACAGAGATCCAGATATAATAGAGTCAAGTAACATAACAGATACAGAGTTCAAACACGGGTTTTAAAGAAGCACAATGAACTTTTGGGAAGTATAGATAAATTCAGTGAGAACTTCAACAAAGAGATAAAAAACAAAAATGGAAATGGAAATTATAAATGGGAATCAGTCTGACATGAAAAACACATTATTTGAGAAGAGAAGTATATTAAATGGAACAAACAAAGTGAATAAAGAAGAGGATCAAATGCCTTATCTAGAAGACGGGAAAGCCAAAGACACTCAATCAGAATGGCAAGACTATAAAGATAATTTAAGGAGCATATGGGACACTATTAAGGGTCCAAATATACATCTGATCAGTGTATCTGAAGAAAATCAAGATGTTGAACAGCTGTTTGAAGACATAATGATGGAAAACTTCCCTAACCTGGTGAAGGAAATGGACATAAAACCCCAGGAAGCTCAGAGAATTCCAACAGTCAGGGATCCAAAGAGGCCCACACCAAGACACATCATAATTAAAATGCCAAAGGTTAAATACAAAATATTAAAAGCAGCAAGAGGAAAACAGATAGTTACCTATAAGGGAACACCCATATGACTGGCAGCTGATTTCCCAAAAGAAACTATGCAGGATGGAAGGGCTTGGCAAAAAAATATTCGACATGATGAAGACCCAGGATCTCCAACCAAGAATACTTTATCCAGCAAAGCTATCATTGAGAGTTGAAGGACAGATAAAGAGCTTCCCAGACAAAAATAAGCTAAAAGAATTTATTACCACCAAGTCAGTATTACAGGAAATGTTGGAAGGACTTCTTTAAGAAGAAAAAACATGTATCAAAAATGGGAATAAAGAATGGTAACAACTACATTCCTATCAATAAGTACCTTAAATGGAAAAGAACTAAGTGTTCCAACCGAAAGATAGAGTGGCTGAAAGGATAAGAAAACAAGATCCCTACATATGCTGCCTACAAGAGACTCACTTCAGATTGAAAGACACACACAGATTAAAAGGAAGGGGATGGAAAAAGATATTGCTTTGATGGACCTAGAAGGTGTTTAAGTCAGACAGAGAAATAGAAACACTATATGATTTCACTTATATGCAGAATCTAAGGAATAAAAACAAAGTAATCAAAAACAGACACAAATATAGTGGACAATTTGGTGATGGACCAAGGGGAGGGGGGCTTGGGCGTTTGGAAGAATGGGGTGAAGGGTTAAAGATGTACAAATTAGTAGCTAATGGATGGTCATGTGGATGGAGAACATGGCATAGTAAATGCAATTAGCATTAATATGTTGGCTAGGTGGAGAGTCAGGGGAGGGAGGGAGAAATTGAGAGGATCGTTTTATGAACTATATCAATGTCTATGAACTATATCAATGTATACCTGAAACTAAAATAAATAAATTAAATATTAGTAAAGGGAAGAATATTATTATTTTGGAGTGAGAAATGCTTTTTAAAATGTCACTTTTAGTGTCACATGTAAACAGCATAGCAAAGTTAAAAGCAAAGCAGGGGGGATGTATTTACAACATCTATGACAAACAAAGAATATATTTCTAATGTACAAATCCTAATATTCAACACCTATTGGGTACTTTCCATGTGCTAGGAAGTGTGCTGTGCACTAAGGGTACAAGCAGTAAACCAAACAATGTCTGCTCCCCTGATGCTTATAGTCTAATGGAGAGAACAGCCGGTAGTAAAGAAAGTAGATTACTGTGAGCCAAATTTTGATAAGGACTATGGAAAAAAATTAAGCACAGCAGGGTAGATTAGGGAGGGTTGACAGGGAGTTGTATTATATGGATAGTCAAGGAAGCTTCATTAAGTGACATTTGAGCAGAAACATAAAGGAAAAAGTAGATGAATTTTGGATTGTTTTTTTCTTCATGTTGATCTGCTGGAATTTGTGATAGATTGGATGCAGGTTGTGAAAGGAGTCAGGATTGACTTCTAGGTTTGGGACCTAAGCAACCAGAAAGGTTGAAATACTGTTTACTGACATGGGCATGACTAAGAGGCTTGGCTTGGGGAAAACCAGGGGTTTGTTTATGAATCTTTCAGTTTGCGATCTCTGTTGTATATTCAATGGGAGAGGTCACGGAGGTGGTTTGTTATACCAGCTTGGAATTCAGGGAGAGGTCTGGGCCGGATATGTAAATTCGGGAGTTGGTGTTGGATGGATAGTATTTGAAGCAGTGGAACTAGACCGATCTCCTAGGGAATGAGTATAGACAGAGAGAACAGCCATAGGACCCTCATTTAGAAGCGAGGGAGATGAGGAACCAGCTAAAGAGACCAAAAAAGAGTGGCTGGCCACTGAAGTAGAAGGAAACTGTGGTATCTCTGAAGCCAGGAGACAATGAGGCAGGAGAGATCAGTTTTCTCAGATGTTGCTGACTGGTCAAGTAGAGAGCAAATGGAAAACTGGTGATTGAATTTGGCAATGAGGAGGTCAGTGGTAACAAAAGAGACTGTCTTGTTGGAATGAAGGGGACAAAAACCTGATTCGAGATAGTTTAGAGAGAGTAAGAGGAAAGGAACTAGAAATGAGGGAGTAACTGGAGAGGAATAGAGTTCAAAAAAATTTTTTCCCCTCAATTTTGAAAATTTTTGCAGTGTGTTTTTATCCTAATGAGAGTCATCCAGTAGATGGAGAAAGGGGATGACACAGGATTAGGGGCAGGGAGAGACTTCTGGACTGATGGTCTGGAGTTCGGAGAGAGGACGAAGTCAGCACATGTGGGGTATGGGAGTCCTAACCAGCAGCGTCTAGGTAGGCCGGTAGCTGCGATCGCTGTCCTCTTAGTGAAGTAGAAAACAAAGTTGTCTGAGAGTGAGGACTGGGGAGATGTCAGAGGTTTGAGGAGAAAAGTGGAAGTATGACATTCTCCATTAGCAGCATGGGAGAACACATGGAGTGGAAGTCGGGGCCCTCTGGGCAGCACTGGGCTCCTGAGATGAGAGGCGAGGGATTGAAAGTGAGAGCAGTCGATTCCTTGTATGTTTTTTTCCCAGCAGTTTCAGGGGCCAGGTGAACATGAGTTAGCAGGCCCATCAGTACTGAAGACAACATGGTAGAAGAAACAAGACATGAGCAGGCACAAAGGAAAACTGAAATGCCTGTAATATAAGAATATACCACCTGTAATCATTTAAAAATACGAGTAAAAACAAAGAGGTTTTGCTTTTCCCTTCAGAATGATAAGAGCTCTTATTGGAAGTATAAGTTAATGGAGCTTTTATGGAGCACAGTGTTTTAGTATGTTCCCAAACATATGACGTGTGTCTCCTTTTGACCTGGCAGTCCTACTTTTAGAAATTTATAGAAGGAGATAATAGTTCAAGTGCATGGAGATAATATCACTCCAGAGATGATTGTGAAAGTGAAAAGTTGGCACATTACCTAATGGGCACATTACCAGGGAGGCCTGGTTCACTAATCTGTAAGCATAACAGTAGTGAAAACAAGAGCTCACACTTACCTCTTGCTTTGCAGATGAGGAAACTTGGGCCCAGAGCAAAGGCGTGACAGCCCCAGTCACATTGTTTGGAGCTCAGACCCCAGCTGTGGGCAGTATACGGCCCCCTTCAACTTGGTTTGGAGCTGGAGTTCCTTGCAAGGTACTTGTCAACTTTTTGGGGGGGCCAGCTCATTTTGTATTTTTAAAATATGAATTCTCAAAATGTTTTGCAAATTTATTTACAGTGTCTTTATTTCATTATGCAAAGTTTTCCTTGCCAGGGATGCTGGGCACAAAAGGACAGTTGGGCAGACAGGACAGATCTTGCCTGGGCCACTGATAAAGAGGGACTGTAGAGAGAGACCTGACTCCCAAGTCTGACTTTAAATATAGTCTGGAAAATATTTTCTGCTGCCCTACAACTTTTACAGAAGTTGTAACAAAGATACAAAGATAGCAAGTCTATCATTTACTTCACTGATCGGATTTATTCATTGGAAGAAAATGAAATTAGGACTGTCAGAACATCTGGCACACGTGGTCCCCTCAGAGGGAGGCACACTGGCTATAACTTCCAGAGCCTTGGGCTCTGGTTTAGTTCTTCTGCAACCTAGCCTGGCTTCTCTGGGCTTTTCCTCAGAAAGACAAGTGGGTGAGCCTAAGTTACCTGTAATAACTATTAAAGTAAGTACAAGGCTCTTCCCGTTCCTGCCATGGCCCTGTTCACTGGGTGAGAGATGTGCTGATGTGCTGGTGCTGTCAACAAGTGCCCTGCACCGCCCCCCGCCCCCTCCTTTAGAAGAGCACATAGAAATAAGCATGCCTCTGTGCCTCCTTGTACCAATTCCAGACTTCCAATGGCGGACCAGAGAATGGACATTTCTTCAACAATCAGTGATTTCATGTCCCCGGGTGCCACTGACCTCCTCTCCAGCCCCCTCAGCACCAGTGGCATGGATTGCAACCGCAAACGGAAAGGCAGCTCCACCGACTACCAGTAAGGCCCTTAGGCTCTTCCCCTGGCTAAACTTGGTGTCAGTTCATGGGCATGGGACATCTAGGGGCCAGTTACTGTTTCTCCTGGAAGAAGGATCCTCTTTCTGCAAAGGGATCAGAATGAAAGATTCAACTCCAGGTGGCCACACAGTTGGTTTTTTCCCTTTATCTTTCCCTGGATTGCGAGCAAGAGGGAGCCTCCAGCAATACTGAGGCATTTATTTCCCCCTTGTGTCCCCAAATTATTCCGCATCAAGGAAAAAAGAAGAGGCTTAAAGCTAAGTTCTTCCTTTTACCCCTTCCTTCATCTTCCTTTGCTCATTGTGAGCAAGATGGCTAGTCTATGAATGTAGCCTCAGTGGTTTCTGAGAGAGCTTTGCCTGAGGACCTCTCCTGAGAAAGACATCAGTTGCTTAATATTTGCGGAATGCTAAGTAAAGGTCATCTCTGAAAACAGTATAGGAACATGGATGTTATCCTTAAACATGATTGAAATTAGTATGTACCTGTTATATTAAATAGTATTTTTGTTTCTTTTTAGACTTGATGACTTTTCTTTTGAGTAAGTAAACTTTCACACTTATAGTCAACTCTTCTATATCTATACGATCTCCTAGGGAATAAGGCAGTGTAGACCATTCAAAGGCACGCTTTGTTTTGTTGAGACAACTGCATAGACTCTTACCCAAATGTCCATGTAAGAGGTTTTCTTTTGTTTAGTGAGGGAAAATCTCCAAAGAGGTGTCCCCCCACAGCAGATGTCCTTTCTGCTGAAGTTCACAGGTCGAATATGGGGAGCACAGTGACTGGAGGTCAGATGCCCACTAGGAGATGCTATGATTAATATGTAAGTTATCCCAGATGATTTAGAGAGCAAACACTGAGGGGATGGAGTGTGGGTGTGAGGACCGGAAGGTGTTTTTCCATAGCAGTAACTCCCCAACAGAGAGACCAGGAGATGTTTTCTGTAGACCCCTTGTCTCTGGCAAGTGCTAATGGACCATTGACATGTTCTAAGACCTGCTGTCTAGATCTGTGGTTTCCAACCCTGTGACCACGCAGGACCTTCAGGTCTTCCTTATGGACCCCAGTTTGCAAATCTTTTGTAATTCATGGAGACCCTGTTAATTAAGGAACTATAATCCCTTCCCTACAGTTTTAATGTACTAAAGTCATATCTGTCAGGCAAAGCTTCTCCTCACCGGAGATGATCAACCTGGCCTCAGTGAGAAGACACTAGTCTAGACAGAAGGGGAGGGCAAGTTTTCATTGTCCTGTGTGGCCTGGGTGAAACTCTGCCTGTGAAGACATCAAGGTCACCTGGTTGGGAACCACAGTTCTAGAATGCCCAGGATGTGATTCAGCGTTCCTAAGAAAGTCGTTTTTGCCCCTGAGATTACTACATTGTTTGAAAGGCCATAATTTCTCCTTTCTCATGGGATAAAAAAGAAAGGGAGAGGCCCAGGTGGCAGTCAGTGCCCACCTGATACATTTAGGGGCTGGTGAAGGCTGCGAGCTGACCACAGTGGGATCTGGAACTCCTTCCTCTGAGGATTTCGATCTATTTTCTGCCGAACCACGAGGTGCCATAAAACTTGGAATTCTGGAGTCTGTTAAAGGGAGGCAGAGCCCTGCTGTGACCCCAGGACCCTCTGCAGCCCAACAGGGTTCCACGCCCCTCTGCCCCAACCCTCTCCTCTACCCTGATTCTTCAGGCTTTCCCAGCTGGCTGAGAACCAGAAAATGGGGTAGCAGTGCCTTTGAAAAGCTGCCTCAGGGCTCTGCTCAGGTTTTTTTCGGTACTTTGATTTCCCCTCCTCAGTTCACCCACACACACCAATATATATGTATGCACATATATATTTGATGCTTAATATGTTTTGCAAATGAGTAAACTCCATTTATCCAGAATGATGGCAAGGAGTGGGGAATGAGGTATTATTTGGATACTCTGGTTAAGAGTTTCCATAAATGCTTTGTATTCCCAATTTTCAAACAATCAAAATATGGTAAAATATATGTTAACACAGAAACTATTGAGACTACGTATAAATTTTCTTTAATAATCTGGAAAACCAGTCTGAGTTCAAGTTGTTTGTATTTATTTGTTGGACTATATTATTTGTTATATAATAATACATCAATAATTAATACTTTGGCTGTTTGAGCTTTCTCCTTGTTTAATTTCTGGATAAACGAGAGCATTCTGTATTGTGATAAGGTATTTTGTTTGTCTTAATGATAATCGTGTTCTCTTTTGTTTTTTCAGAGAAAGCATGGACACAGACAAAGATGACCCTCATGGAAGGTACCATGAACCTCGTCCTTTGAATTTCAGCCTTATAGCCATTTTCCTTGCATTGCACATTCTATTATTTGGTACAGGTTCCACCTATGTCTTAGATTGGGGATAAGCAAGGAGGCTGAGAGCCTGTGGGCTCAAGATCGTCTCCCTCCAGCCCCCAGTGCAGCTAACTACCAACCTTGTATGTTGTAGCGAGATGACAGGCATTAAACAGGGAAGAAACAAAGGTGTAGTAACTTGGCCATTAATCTTCAAGGGGATTTTATTTGTGTTTTTATCTTTTGCTTTTTTTCCCCCTAGGTTAGAATACACAGAGCACCAAGGAAGGATCAAAAATGCAAGGTAAGCTTGGGCCATCATTCTAGCTATAACTGTCCTGGTTTCATAGAGTGCAGCCAAGGAGGCCGTGTGCGTCTTGTCCCTGTCAAACAGTCCTTTCCACAATGTCACATCCATAGGAAATAAAGCAGGGGGCAGTGGACCTTGGCTTGATGTGGCCTTCTGTCCCTTGTTCTCTCCGGGTTGAGCTATCCTTCCCTCTTTCCTGTCTAAGCATGTCTAATCTGAGGGGACTTTGGAGGGAGCAGAAAATAAATGAAGGCTAAGGTTTCCCCTAAGTTTTCAGCAGGTTGCTCCTTCCTGACTCTCAGGTGCCCCAGAGGAGACCTGGCTCCGTGATTCAATTCCTGGACTGCACCTCCCCCTTTTACACTACAAATAGCAACTGAAGGCCAGATGTGGAGGATACCCCGCTCCCTTGAATAAATTCTCTAACTCAGTCCCTCCTGCCTCCAGCCATACTTGCTGACCCCCTTCCATATGGGCGCTCTCGGCTCTCTTGCCTTTAGCTCCAGGGCCATCTGAGGCTCTATCATGACACAGAACTCGGGGCTGCAGAATTCAGCTGACCTGAGACTTCCAGCTTTTCTCTCACAGACCAGCCGTGGCAGGAGGTCCCATGGTTCTGTCGCTACAGCAGCAGCAGCAGCCAACTATATTTCCACAGATGCATCTCTGTAGGGGGACAGTCACAAATGGCAGGTGCAAACTAGTCAGGGAGAGTGTGTGACGGTGGAAGTGTCACTCTGCCTCAGTAGGCAGCAACTCTTGGCAGGGAGGAGCGTGAGATTCTTTGGAGGAGGCTCCTGGGGACAGATATAGCATCGACTCTAGGTCGGGTCATGGTTGTTTCAGGGATGGCAGTGTTAGTTACCTGGCAACTTGGTGAGTTTCTGACAGGCCACACAATGGGCTCCTTACAGAGACAGGGCTCACTGGAGACCATGGGACCCTTGCTAATGACTGTTCTGGAGGCTTTTCTCTTCGAAACCTTCATCTGCCTTCTCCTTCCACCCTCATCTTAAAATCCAGCATTGCAGAGGCTGAAAGGAAAATAAATCAGGAGAAATTAACCACACAGTTTACTTGAAACGACAGTTTTTATATTTCTCAATTCTAAAGATGAGGTAAGCTTAAAAAAATTAATACCAACCTGACAGTGAGGCCATTTTTTGGTGACTTTAGTAGAAAAGTCTAGTTTGAAACATTCTGCAGATTCTAAATTTGCCTTGTCAGATGAATATTGAAACAGTTATAACTTATTTTTGTCATTGTTTCCTTGATGCTCCATTACTTTTTATGAAATCATTTTTTATAATGTTCAGGGAAGCTCACAGTCAGATTGAAAAGAGGCGTCGGGATAAAATGAACAGTTTTATTGATGAATTGGCTTCTTTGGTACCAACGTGCAACGCGATGTCCAGGAAATTAGATAAACTTACTGTGCTAAGGATGGCTGTTCAGCACATGAAAACGTTACGAGGTGAGACCCTGGGCTTTACTGTCTTTTCTGCCCTTGCCCACAGCTATTATTACCACTGTTGCCTAGAATGTTCCTGAGTCCCTAAGGCAAATGTTTATGACTTGCAAATGTGTAGGCTTGAGTAATATGCCTGTGATTTTCAGCAATAGACACAATGCCAAATGAAATGATTATCGAGCTTATGTGAGTATCGGGGTGTGATTTTGCCACCCTACATCCCCAGAGGTTAGAGGCTGTGTTCTGTGCCTGTGTTTGTACGTGCGCATGATCAGGCTACATGCATATCAGATTGGACATCGCCGATATCCCTTCTCGTATATGTGCATGCTGAGACCCCACCCATACAATGATAAACATCAGAAATGTAGGTGAACTTAGAGACACATGAAAGCCAGTTTCGGTTTTTAAGAGAAAAATTCATCATGGTTCCTTTGAAGAGTGAGTCACTGGTTGATGGTTCTTGCCGACAATTTTATCGTCAGGAATGAACACTGATAATATTTTCTTCTTCCTGGAATTTCCCCAAACCAGATGGGCCCTTTATGAGGGAAACAGTATTTTCTTTCTTTTCTGAGTGTGGGGAGGGTGAGAAAACAGAAGCAGAAGCATGGAAGCGAATTATCCAAACCACAGGAGAAAGCTGAAACATATCAGGCATTTTAGTGAATGCCGTTTCTGGGATTTTCCATAGCTAGTCTTAGACTATTTGAAGAAATTGGAAAGTGGGCGCTCAGTCAGACTTCTGACCTGTGTGGTAAAAGAGTTGTGTCTTTTTATTTCCACAAAGCCACCAGAAATAAGAAGTAGCTGGTTTTGTCTGATTTGATCCTTATTCTAAAATATAAGTGTTGTATCCTGTGCTTGGAGAATGGTGTTTAAAAATTCATATTAGCAAAGATGGTAGAGATTAAATTATTATAAGATAATGTCAATTAAATTGGAAGGGGAAGAGTGGCAAGTTTGGAGTTATAAAAAGCAGAGATGCGGATCAATAATCTGTGCCTTGTTAGTTGATGTGAAAGTCACGAACACGGTCTGTTTACTTCCTTCCCCATGGTACTTTGAAGTATTAAAGAACCATTTCATTTTATTCACTATTCCACTAACTATTCTGCAGATTCAAAGTCATTTACTGCTGGCATTTTTCTCTGTTAAGTTATTGCTCTTCTGAAAGATGCCAGATTGACAGCCTTTTAAACATAAGTCTTGTTCCCTTTCAGTCCCGGGAGCTGGAGTTGCATTGACTGAAGTAATGCATTTCTCTAGGTTGCCAAGCTCATTTAAGTCACCACTGATGGAGAGAAACTCACACTAAATGTCTTCCACAATATATTTACTCAGGGCCTGGCAGACTGGATGATTTCCCAAGAACATTTAGAGTGGTGATTTGAGGGACTGCTAGACAACCCACTTAATACACATCTTGGGAGGAGGGAACCCTCCCAGGCACCTCTACCAGTTTCCTTCCAGAGCTGCCTTCTCTCTTAGAAGCAGATTTTTAACTTCCTTCCATTAGCTCTCGGTTTTCCCTGGAGTGACAAAAGCAAGCTTGTTAAGTCTCCTGTGGGCAACAGTGTTCTCTTTTCAATGAAATTCTCTGTGGCGTTACAGGATTCTGTTCAAAGCCAGATCTTGCTTTGTCTCAGTTAAGAAAAAAGGAGGTAAAATTTAAATCCCAGATGGTAGGAACTAGGCCGCATCTGGAAGGTTTGAGGCAGTGAGGTAGAATGAGACTTTATCTCAATATAAAGTGTGCCAACTTTTTCTTCCTGCTCAGGTGCCACTAATCCATACACAGAAGCCAACTACAAACCGACTTTTCTGTCAGATGATGAATTGAAACACCTCATTCTCAGGGTATGTTGCAATTACGGGATTATTTTGTACAACATTTATTTTTTTTACAAATTTCGGAGTTAAGTACCAGCATGTGGAAACTCGGAGTGTCAGTATTGAACCGTTTTAGGCCCACTTGCTCCTCTGGCTCTCCGCCTTCAGCTACTGTTTGGACAGCCGTCACATTCTTTCCCGAGACCTACCTCCTCCACATCTTCCCTTGAAAGTCTATGCTACTGTAGTTTTAAACCGAAGAGGCAATTGTTGAAAATTGGAGGTAGTTAAAAATCACATTCCTGCACGAAGGTTTTAGAAAGGGACTGAAACTGGTAACGACTGAGAATTTCTCTTATTCTCACTTAACCACTAGCGCACAAAAACATCCACCAAAATCTTTACACCAAAATCCCTTCAAAATAACAAAACTTCCAAAGACTTCATGATCCAAGGAGGAAAATAAATGGAGGAGGTGATGCTTTCACCTGCTGGATCGTAGCTCTTCCTTCATCCTGCCAGACTCTGCAGAGAGGCGGTTGAGGTGGCACCGTGGGAACTTGGCCTCCCTGCAGATTTCAGTCTGCAGAGGACTCCAAGGCATGCTTCTGGCAGAGTGAGATTCACTTGGAAATTGAAGGAAAGAAATGAAGTCAGAAACGTGTCCTCTCGCAAATTGTAAAAGAAAAATAGAAAACGTAACTAAAAGGAAAGATACCTGGCCCTGTCTCCCACAGCCAGGGTTGACTTCACTTGCTAAGACTCCTGTAGAACCTTTGGCACCCTTCTTTGAGCAAGATGTTTGCAATGCTCCAGGAGAAGGAGTAGTCCAGCTGGGTTTTTGTACCGTTTTCAGCTCTACGTGGCTCCAGGCCCTCTGTAAGTCTGGCCTGCCTACTTATTCTAATATTTTCTATCTATTACCACATAATATGCTGTATCAGTTGGAAAGTTTTCAACTGCAAGGAACAGAAGACCTGATGGACAAATAGGGTTTCATTTCTCAAGGATAGCTGGCCCTGGGGTAGGCTGTGAGGGGTTGGTGCGGTGGTCCACTGGGGGCAGCAGGAACCAGACTCTCTGTCTTCTCACACAACCATGATGACCTAGCAATGCAGCTTGCTTCCTCAGTGTAGTGAGGTGGCTGTGCCAAGTCTGGGTAGCCGGCCCCAGCCAGATAAAGCCAGTGGTTCCTTCTATCAGGAAAGGATACATCTTCCTGGAAGTCTAGTAGGGGCCTTCAGCTTATCAAGAAGATTCGCCTGATCACCCCTAGCTGCAGGGCAGGTTGCAGAGCATGGGTTTAGATTTTTCCAGTCTCCATAGTAGAGGCAGGCAAGAGAGAAGGGGGTTAGGAATTGGCCTCCCAGCAACCTTTGTCAAACATGCCTTCCAGAGCCACATCTATTTGCTAGATGTCCCTCCAGAAGTGGATCTCACAACCCAGTCCAGAACTTTGGCTATGATCTGGTTGGCCTGGGGTTGAATAGGGCTGGGTACATCCCTTGCCCCAGAAGTGGTCTTTAGTGCCACATTTTGGCAGCTGTAATCCTGCCCATCCCCAACTCTCTTGTACATAAATTATTGTTAGGCCAGGTTTTTTTCCATCTCATATAGGTATAGTTCATTCTTTTGAATTTCCCTTTTATCTGTCAAAATGTGTTTATTGGATGGTCCCACATTCCAGTTTATTAGTGATCTTTTGAGGCTTCCTGTGACTTGTAGATGTGACAAGCTTGCCTTCTGTGTCTTTCATTTTCATTCATTCACTAATTCAGCAAATATTTTTTAGTACTTATGTATATGCATGGCAGTGTTTTCGGAATATCAAATTACTGATGAACACATTAGGGTGGCGCCATTGCATGTAGAGTGGGACCACCATCACTACCTGGCAAGTTAGTGATGGTCCATTGGTTACCATTCTTAGGGCACAGTTATTCAGATTCAACTCTCTCCTTACCTCTCCATGCTTTTCTACACAGAAGATGTTCTTTTTTTCAGGGGGAACTTGCTGAAGTTAAGAAATAGACTATGTCTGCTGCATTTCTAGAGAAACCACCAGGGCCAGCTTCATAGGCATGTGTTCTGTGCAGTCACACAGGGCCTGGCACTTGGTTTAATGCTCTGCTGTCGCCATTTTGAAAATCATAATTTTCGAACAGGAGTCCCTGCATTGTCATTTTGTCCTGAGCCTCACAAATTAAGTAGCCGGTCTTGATTGCCATACTGGTAATTTGATGTTTTTAAGGAAAAAATAATTATTTGTGACTTAATGTATATATAACAAACTCCTTTTATAATGACAAATGCTTACTAATTTTCTTGTCGTTGCTTTTCTAAATAATTCCCTATCAGATGTCCATACTTACAAGAGTACGGAACGAGGATTTTAATGCTATTTAAGCTAAATACTTCATCTTGGGCTCGTCTTTCTGCTCTTCTGTTTTATACAGAAGATCTGTGATCTGTCTTCCCTGACGAAACTTTTCTTCTCTGGCCTATTTCAGTGGCTGTGAAGTCCTGCCCAGTCCCTTGCCATGTCCAGGTGCCCAGTTCTCAGGAATTTGCTTCAGCAGAAGGCAAGAGCCACTCAGATTGTGTTGGAACAGTCTGGCAGCAGGAGCTGGATTTCTCCTTGTCCTTATGCAAATCTGACTAACTGCTTGCTTCACTAAGTGCTTTCAAAACCTCTTTTGTAAATGGTGTGTCAGGCAGTCTACTTGATCAGTTTGTAATGTCTAGATGCTCTACTTCCTTTGTTTTGAAAACTAGGCAGACCCTCCCAGGGCACTGTATCTCTTATTAACTAACACCATCCTCAAGAGTGAGCCTGCCCCTGGTTTTCCTGTGTTCCCATGACACTCGTGGTGTTCTCACACCTCTGCTCTTCCACTGTCCCCTTCGCCCCGGCTCCTTCCGAGTAAAGCAGAGTCAGAATGCTTTGAGCCTACCCTATACTGACTGTATTCACTGGTCTTCGGAGACACGGGATGTGTTGAAATCTACTTCACTCATATCGTAGGTTCAGGCCTGACTGTGCCTAGATGTCAAGATGTCACAGTTACCTTCTTCCCAGGCACCTTTTGTGCTACATCCTCAATGAAAAGCCTCAAAACACTTCTCTTGTTAGATATGATTGCAAGGCAAATGAGGAAGTTATTAATACCCTATTTTTTGACAGAATGAGGCTTCCAGCAGATGGTGCTTGGAAAGTTGCTTCCCCCTCACTGTCATTCCTTGCCCCTGGGCCAGCTTAGAGGCCTAACTTAGGAAAAGATCGTTCCTAGCTTCCTTCTAGCTGGATGGCCTGCCAGGTTCTCTCACAGAAATAGTGATTCCGTTCCCCTTCTTATTCACTTCTTTTATCCCAGCACAAGTGCATGTGTCATTCTTTAACCTTCTGGTACATGAATTTATTTCCTGGCTCTTTGAATTAAACTATATCCCAAATACCCTTTTGTGGAAAACAGAATGGAGTTTTGTTTTTCCAAAGAACAGTCTGGGCACTAGTGAATAAAGCAAGATGTCAATACCCATTGTGCATTACAACTGTGGGAGCTGAGTATAAGAGCAAATATATGAGAGAGTAGAGAACACTCTCCCCCATCACTAGGAAGACCCCTGCAGGAGTTATGTAGTTTGTCCATCTGAAAGTTGTACATAGGATTCAAGTACATACAGACATAATTTCCTAAGTTCTTGGGGACTATAGCTTTGGTATTTATCCGCTTTAGTCTACCTAACAAATATTGCCCAGTCTCTACACCTATCTTTAATGGTACTTTAGATTTTTATTTGCATTCAAAGTGAAGAAATAAAAAGAATCTAAGGGGAAATTTTTGTTTTGCTTCTCTTGTCTCATTCAGAAACAAACAACCCAGCCCTGGATTAAAGGATAATATTTGAGAGCAGTAGTTCTCAATCTTGTGTACATTAGAATTACTTTGGGGCAGAAGTGGAAATGGAGTGGAGTTTAAAACAATACCAGTGATCCAACCTCACTCTAGACAATCAGCATAAAACAAAACAAAAAACACTGCTCAGAATTCTGAGGACCACTATTCTAGAGCTCCCTATAAATGAGGACAGAACAGCCAAGATACTGGAGAGGGTATTCTGATCTTAAAGATCCTTTTAATCTCAGACACTGTGATTCTACATAGTTATATTAAAGCAATAAAATATGATTTCTCTGGACCTTCAGATAATCAAAGGAAAATTCTTAAACTGAATTCTACTTTGAAATAGAACTTCCTTTAGTTGGACTTCTCCCTATAATCATTAGATGATGTATGTGTGTGTATATCCGCCTTGGAGAGAATCATATTTTTCTCATAAGGCATTTGTTTTAAGCATCCTGTTCTCAGGACACCCGTGAAACATCAATGAGAGCAGTTCTGCGCATCGGATACCTAGAAAACAAGTCCTTATTTGCTATCAGAGTGATGACAAATCATGTTTCTTGAAGTGTGATCAATTGATTATCCATTTCTCCTGATTAGGCAGCAGATGGATTTTTGTTTGTCGTAGGATGTGACCGAGGGAAGATACTCTTTGTCTCAGAGTCTGTCTTCAAGATCCTCAACTACAGCCAGGTATTGCTCATGTTCCCATTGGTGGTGGGCAGCCACACAGCCAAAAGGGTCCCCTCACTTTTCAGAATAATTGTACAATACTTATGTTGTCCTCCCACCCAATTTTTCTTCTAGAAAATTCTTAATAGTGAAATAAATTTAAACCTAGAAAAATCTTCTAATGCGTTCCATGTTTCCCTCATTCAGAAGGTTCGACTCTAAGCTTAGCGGCAGCTTTATAACTTTCTTATTGCTGCAAAATGAATATCCCGTAACTAAGGAGCAGGAGTAGAGGGTGAGGGGCTATCAACAAAGCAGAAAGGTAGACAGATAATCCAATGCCAGAAAATAGGAAAATTGGGAATCCACTCATGCTGTCTTTGCAATGCTATGTCCCATTAACTCCATCGAACCTAAGCTTCCTCTAAAAAAATAATTATAATAATCCATACCTTTTTTTATTGTTTATAGAATGAAATAAGATAAACATTTATGAAAGCTTCTAGAGTAGACTATTTCACATATCATGTCCCCAGAGTTTTTATCCACTCATTTATCCATCCCTTTACTCATTCCACATGATGGTGTTTGCATAAAAACTTGGTAAGGCAAAGAATTGAAGAGTCCAAATAACATTTATATAAGTTAGAATTAATGTAAATTTAATGTTTCCCAAATGTTTTGTTGTTTTTAGTCTTACAGGAAAGTCATGGAGGAAGTTTTTATTATCTCTAACAGATTAGGCTACTGGAGCATCCGGTATGACCCAATTCGCTTGAAAACAGAGGCTTAATGGAGCTAGGGGCATAGCCTATGCCCTACAGTTCTCTCCTGAAGTCTCAAAAGAGACTTTGTAGGCATCAGAAATAAATAAAAAGGAATACACAAAGCTGAAAGATCGTTGCCTTATAGGAGTGTGAACTATTTATATAATTGAGTCCTTTTTCCCCTCAGGTGTTATCAAAACCAAACTCCCAATGTCTCATTCATTGTCTGTATATCTAGGCAAAGCGATTGCACATGTGTACATGTTCCCATAGAAACATTAGAAATTCTCACGCTTAAAAATACAAAGTAAAGGCAAAGCACTTGTTGGATAATTTATATTCCAACTACTGTTGACTTGTCACTTTTGACATTTCATCCTCACAGAATGATCTGATTGGTCAGAGTTTGTTTGACTACCTACACCCTAAAGATATTGCCAAAGTCAAGGAGCAGCTCTCCTCCTCCGACACCGCACCCCGGGAGCGGCTCATAGATGCCAAAAGTGAGTACAGGGAAGGCTGCTGCCTCCTCCGTAACCTGCCCAGAGCCGAGGGCCCCAGTGAGGATCGCAGAATGCGCGCGGAGGTCTCAGCCTCTGGGTTCCTGCTTCTGCCCTTTAGCTGGGTCACAGGTGCTATCTTTGGCTAAATGGAATTATGTACATTCCTTTATGTTTATTTTTGATTTGTTTTACATAAAGAAGAAAAAATTCAATAATGAAATTCACTGAGAGGAAAAACAGCTACTTTGATTTGATTCTTTCTGATTTTTAGTCATTTTTTTTCAGTGTCTAGAAATTCCCAGTTGTGTGCTCCTGACTCTAAAAGGCGCATACCAGTTTGATTTGTTCCCTTCCCCCCCAAAAATTGCTTCGATTTATCTTAGTTGCACATGTGCAGCCTCATAAAAGTAAGAAAACTTGAAATATAAATATGGTGTCTCTGTGACCAAAGCGATTCCTCATTACATTGGCTCCCCCTCCTGGCTTCCTTCCTGCAGCAGCGGAACCACTCCACATCCTCCCCCAGCTTCCTGCTCCTGCACCCGCCGCCATCCCTCCTGTGTGAGGCCGGGTCGCCTTCTCCTCCTTAGTGCCGTGGGAGTCTGTGCGCTCTCGCAGTTAAGAGTGTGAACTCGAGTCAGATTGCTGGGCTCACGTCCTGGCTCTACCATTTACCAGCTGTGTGACCTTGAGCAAGTTGCTTAATTAACCTCTCTATGCCTGAGCGTCCTCATGTGCAAAGTAATACCTATCCATTGGGTTATTGTGAGGATTAAATATATTAATATACATAAAGCATGTGAGACGGTTCCTGGCACATGGTAAGCACAATAGCAGTGCTGGTATTCGCTTTGGCCCCGTGCAGCCACAGCCTAACTGTTTTCCTGCTTCTAAGCTCCCCATTTTAATCCCCGGAAGGAAATACCACCAGAGGAAACTCCTTTAAACCAGCCTTTTCATTGAGGCACACCTTTTCTTCTTGAAAGTACTGTGCAGTTTCTGGTACCTGTTGTTCTTTATAGTCTGGCCCCCTGGCAATGTTTTAGTGACCTGTGAAGAAAAAGATGAATGGTATTTGGTCCCTGCCTCTAAGACTGTTACCATATAGTCAGGGAGACAAGAAGACAGAAAGCTTCCCGTATAATAGGTATAGCCATAGAAATTGTACCAGGCATAGAGAACAGATGATTAATTCTCATGTGGGCGCGGGGACAGGCATCACCCAGTAGGTGACAACCGAGGTGGGTTTGAAAAGATGAATTAATGTTTACCGGGTGATGAAGGGAGGAAAAGAGCAGAGGAAACGATTTGTGGGTGGTGCAGAGGTGTGGCGCCTGCCGTGTGGCCTGCTCGGTGCTACTAGAACAAAACGTGCAGGGGAGGGGAGGGCCGGACCCGTGGGGACACAGCGAAGGGCTCTGAGCAGGCTGGGGCAGCCTCAGATTGGCATTTTGGGGAAGATCGCTGAGGCGGCAATTTGGGAGGTAGGTCGGAGCGGGTGAGACCCAGGAGGAGCCTTTGCCCTGATGGGTGCTTCCTGGTGGGCAGTGGGAGGTACATTAACCCCCAGACACGATCTGTTGCACCAGCTTCTGCACTGACAAGTAGCCGGTGTTTCTGTCAGGACCACAGTCATGCTCTTCCTTCAGAGACTCTAACTCAGTTGGTCTAGAACAGCAGAGTCCAGTGGAAACATAATGCAAACCACAAATATGAGTCATGGGTGTGATTTAAAATTTTCTAGTAGCCATATTAAAAAAGTAAAAATAATTGTAAAATAATTTAAATACTATGTTTAACCTGATAAATCGAAGATATTACATTGTTTTTTTTTTTTTCTTTTTTTTTTGGTACTAAGTCTTTGAAATCCTGCGTGTATTCACACTTACCACACACTCAGAATAGCCACATTTCAAGTGTGCAACAGCTGCATGTAGCTAGCGGCTACGGAACTGGACAGGACAGATCTAGAATGGGGTCCAAGGATATGGCTTGAGAACTCAAGGCAGTCCTGCTTCCTCCTTTTCATCTCAGTATCCAGACCTTTCCTGTCCTTCAAGTCCCAGCCCGCGTCCTTTTCCTCCCCGCCATTCATTTGGCACAAATCATACGTCACCTTGTGTTATTATGAATCTTTTTATGGTGAACTTCCATTTCCCCTTCTCAGCTGCAGGCTCCTGCTGGACAGGAACCCCATGTTATATTTCTTTTTATCCCCCAGAGCACTTAGTCCATTCCTCCAGTGGCTGCCTTCTGCGAGATCTAGAAACATTTCCACATTGACAACACACCTATCTGTAGTGCATCTTTTAAGGCCTAAACTATGGAAATTATTCTCATGTCATCTTTATAAAACAGTGAGGTAGGAAAGAAAAGGCTTTCTTCAAGGTCACACTCCCCCCTCCTGACAGACAACACTACTCTCAGTTTATCACATTTTGTGTATTGATTTGCAGCTGGACTTCCAGTTAAGACAGATATAACCCCTGGGCCATCTCGATTATGTTCTGGAGCACGACGTTCTTTCTTCTGTAGGATGAAGTGTAACAGACCTTCGGTAAAGGTTGAAGACAAGGATTTCCCTTCCACCTGCTCAAAGAAAAAAGGTAACCATTTAACAGTTCCATAAAATACTGTCACAGGCGAGGCCAACTCTCTACACTGGAGCTCTCAGCAGGGTGCTGGGGTCAGTGGTTCCAGGCTGCCAGGGTGGCAGGTCACAGGCCTTCAGCCAGGTCTGCCATCCCCCCAGCTACAGCGCCAGGCAGTTGGGAGCAGGGAGAGTTGGGAAGCCCTGATCTATTGTCCTGATGGCAGAGATTTGTGGGGAGGCTGCCTTTGTTTAATTTCTGTTTGTTTTAACGTGGTTGGGAAAAAATACTCAGCCACAATCCTAACTGCCTCTTGAGGAAGCCATTGGTCCATCAGTTGCTCTTGTTAAATTCACCAGTGACCTTGATGCTAAATGTAATGGTCAGTTTCATTTCTCTTCCATCTCGAAGTGTTCTCTTCCCTAGGATTCCCTGAAACCACATCCTCCTTGGCCCTCCATCCTCGATCACTCCAGGCTCTCTCGGTGGTTCCTTTTGCTGGTCCTCCTTCTCTTTCCTGGGCCTTCTCTTTTCTGTCCCTTCTCAATCCATAGGCGGTATCATCCATTCCCTTAGCTTTCAATGCCATTTATATTTCAATAACTTCTAAGTTTATATTTCTAACCCACACTTCTCTTTTAAACTCTAGATCCATAATTTAACTGCTTATTAAATCAATCTGCTTAGATATCTCAAAGGCATCTCAAACATGATATATGTAAAAATAACCACCTGAGCTTTCTCCTTGATGTCAATGGCAGCAAAAACAAATAAACCAAAATGTAAACCACCGTCCATCTAGTTGCAATACTAGAAGCCTGGGAAGCACCCTCACCCCATGTCACCCCCTCCTCCTCCCCCAGTTACAAAGTCCTGCTGCAATGAATTCCTTCTGCAGAAGTTATCTGAAATATGTTTATCCATCTCCACGTTCACTGCTGTCACTAGGTCCAGGCTCTGCTCAGCTCTCCCCAGGTCTGGTAAAGTAGGCTCTTCACACTTTCTCTCTCTCCACAGAGCAGCCACAATCATCTTTTTAAAAGTGAATCTTTTTATCATTTCCCTTTTTCAAACCCTTCGAAGTTTCCCATTGCTCTCAAAGTTCAAAATCCTTAACGTGATTTGTTCTCCACGGGTTCCTGGTGACTAGCACAGACGCAATGCTTGGTAAACACTCCCCGAGGATTCGTTTATGTTGAAATCCAGAGGTGCTCCAGGCTTGCTTAATGTGTCCCAAAGTGGAAT
>NW_006431079.1:4368966-4390675 GCF_000325575.1 Pteropus alecto
GAACTGTACCAGCAACCACTCAATCCACAACCCTTAGAGTCATCTTATTTTTCTTCCTTTCATGCTAAATATTTGGATAGTCATACCAAATTCCAGCAGTTCTCGGAACTTTCTCCTGCGTCCTTCCCTGCCTCCCCCTCACCGCACTGCCTGCGTCCGTGCTCACCATCTCCCGCTGCGTGACTGTCCTTCTGGCTTCACTCTCTTCCAGTTCACCTATCGCTCCCCTCCTAGAGCATCCAAACCCCGACTTGATTTTGCCGTTTCCTCACTTAAATACCTGTGGAAGCTCTCCATTGCTAACATGATGTTGGCAGGTAATGTAGTCTGTCCCCAACCTGCCTTTCCAACTCTGCCCCCAGCACCTCCCTTTCCCTTCTACCTCCCAGATCCCTCTGCCATTTCTTGTGCAGGAGATGCGTCTGTGCCTGCTCAGCCTTCGCATATTCTAGTCCCTTAGCCAGTGCTCATCCTTCTTTGATCCACCTCCTACATTGTTTTTCTGGGCAGCCTTCCTTTTCCCCAGTCAGATTCAGATACTCCTCCCTTGGTATAAGCAGCTCTACTAAGCACATATGACACGGAATGATAGTTCTTATTCTGTCTTCCTCTCTTACTGGATGCTCACTTCTGTTTTTAATTTCTTTTGACTCCCTACCTATGTCCCAGGCCACTGTAGGCCGCCTGTGCCTCCATATCCCAAAGCCGCACTGACACTAACCATGGACTTTGCTTTCTAGCAGATCGAAAAAGCTTCTGCACAATCCACAGCACAGGCTATTTGAAAAGCTGGCCACCCACAAAGATGGGGCTGGACGAAGACAACGAACCAGACAACGAAGGGTGTAATCTCAGCTGCCTTGTCGCAATAGGACGACTGCATTCTCACGTGGTTCCACAACCAGTGAACGGGGAAATCAGGGTGAAATCTATGGAATATGTTTCTCGGCACGCCATAGACGGAAAGTTTGTTTTTGTAGACCAGAGGTGAGAGTCTGCATGTTACCCTGGAACCATCGTGGTGGAGGATTTTCAACCCTGAGAAGACTAGACTGTCAGCTGGCTTTCCTAAGAATAAGAGAAGGAAGCGATGGGGATTCTCTGCTAAAAAATAAGACCCATAAGAATATCATCATCATAAATACAGAGATTTTTTTCTGGGTTATTCTCTGGCATGTGGAGACAGTTTAAGTAGAGTGGTTTGATGCCCACAGCCAAAAGAGGAATAATAGGCGTAACATGCTATCTGAATGTATGGAATGTTCCAGAACCATTACTGTGAATGGTTGAAATTCTGGAATGTAGGACTCGAAAAAGATTATCTAGTCCGGAGCCGTCCAATATAGTACTCATTGGCTATGATAATCCCATATGGCTATTCAAGTTTAAATTTAATCAATTAAAATTAAATAAAATTAAAAATTCCTCAGGCTCACTAGCCACATTTCAAGTATGCAGTAGCCACATGTGGCTAATGGCACAGCTACAGAACATTTCCGTCATCATAGAAAGTTCTCTTGGACTACACTGATCTAGTCCACTTTAATTTTTTATGGGTGAGGTGCTGACGCCCAGCCTGAAGACTGGCCTCCTGCAGGATTCACACTAATTGGTAGTGGATGCGGGCTAAGAATTCAGATGTCCCAAGTTTTCCACTGCTCTCTGCTGCCTCCTTAAGAATATTCACAGGCCATTCATTTTTATGGCTACTAGAAACAGTCACTAAATACTGGAATGGAAGACAGCCATTTTTCAAGGTCTTTGCGGCCCCTCTGCTGGACCTTCTGGTGTTTGGTTATCCTAATAAAAAATAGGCAGTAAAATGGAGAAGTTTTGTAGTGGGGTTTAGATTTTTGCCACATTTTTATATAACTAATATAGTTACCATTTTTAAATGTCCTAAAATTTGATTTCTTATAACAGCCCCTTTGTAAGGCTGTTTTGCTTTCTTTCCCTCTGTTTTTATAGCGTTGGTTTAAATTCAGTTGCGTGAAACAAATATACAAATCTACATAGTAAGCCCTCTGAAAAGCCATACAACTTCGACCTTGTTCTCATTGGCTGTAGCAGGGTTCATCCACTGCAGAGATGCTGTTAATTGTCTGAATGGCTTTTTTTCTTTTTCTTTTTCTTTTAACATTCTCTTCTAGGGCAACAGCTATTTTGGCATATTTACCACAAGAACTTCTAGGCACATCATGTTATGAATATTTTCATCAAGATGACATAGGACATCTTGCAGAATGTCATAGGCAAGGTAAGCTGGGCTGTATACAAACGGTCTTAAGTGTTCCTCTGCTTCTAGACTAGTCCACATCACCTTCTAGAGAAATCTGCCCCCAGGATGTGGGAATCAGCCAGCCCAGGAGTCTTGAGGCGAAAACATCTGTGAGGAGGGGAAGCTGATTCTCCCAGACCCTGACAGATAACCCACCCCTGACTGCCTACTAGTTTTCTATACACAGGCCAGGGGAACTTCTGGAAGGTATCTCCTGTTCAGGAGATTTACCTGGACCCCCGTAAAGACTTAGTATGGCCCAAACGGTTCTAAATCTCTTTTCCATAAAATCCTGCACTGCCTCCTGTATTTTACTTTTAATTAATGGTACGGCCACATATGTAGCCTCCTCAGAGAGAAACCAGTATTGACCCTTCCTTTACTTCATCGTCCACCAGACCAGTTTGTTCTCCTCAGACATGCATTTCCAAAGAAGACCCTTTTTTCCACCTCTGCTGTCCTGGTTCAGGACCTGTGCCCACCTTATAATTGTAGTAGACTCCTACCAGGCCTCCCTGCTCCCTTCTGCCCCCAATCCATCTTCCGTCTTCCAGGATTATTCCATTTAAGCTCTGATAGACCGAGTCTAATAATGCCATATCCCTGCTTCAAACTTGCCTTCAGGCTCAAGCCCAAAGGTCGTTGATAGGCATTCAAGACCCCTCTGCCTCCTGGCCCCAACCCGTCTCCTCATCCTTGTATGCAGAGGCCCTGCGCTTCAGCCACACTGACCTTCTCACTGTCCCCTGCTCCACCCCCACCCCCGCCAGGTACTGCTGCATTCTTCCCTCCTTCCTTTGGCAAACTCGTATTTGCCCCTCAAGGCTCTGATCTCTCCCTCTGCATAGCTGCCTCTCATCCCTCTCCCAAGGGCATGGGTTATATACTGTCTCTCATCTCCAAGGCCTGGTACACGAAAGGTGCTCCTTACCTATTTTCTACATAAAAGAGTAGATTTGAATAGGTGAGTGACCTCTGGACTCAGGTGTCTAAAAATGCTCTACTACCCTCAGGCCAAAGAACGTGGCCCTTTGGGCAGCGCCTTCTCATTTGTTGGTGTTCGCTTCACAGCTGACACCATTTGGATGTGTGTAATGCAGTCAGTCATTTCACTTCATATACTCTGAAAAATAGTGACAGATTCACAAATTAATTGACAGGCTCTGAATCAGTCCCCTCAGAAACAACCTGTCCTCTGAAGCGCCAGCTCCCTTGGCTCGTTACAGAGTGATGGCGTCGGAGCCTGAGTGCACTAGGTTTGGTTAGTTTAACACATTGGTCTGAGGAAACAACAGCGTTCATGGTTTCTTTGCATTTTCAGTTTTACAGACGAGAGAAAAGATTACAACTAATTGCTATAAGTTTAAAATCAAAGATGGTTCTTTCATCACACTGCGGAGTCGATGGTTCAGTTTCATGAACCCCTGGACCAAGGAAGTAGAATACATCGTCTCAACCAATACTGTTGTTTTGTAAGTGTTTTTCCTATATCAGAAGTTCCCTCGCTTCAAAAGAGAAATGCCTTGGGCTCCTTACCTGGGAAAGGGGGTACAGAACAGCCAGTATCACATCATTTAACGCCACAGTGCTAACATCCCACGAAGCCTCAGGATTGGCAGAAGCCAAAAGGGTGGTTAACAAAGGACAAGCTTCAGTTCTTGTACCATGCGGGCCCCCAGCTTGTGGAATTGCTCCCGAAACAGCAACATTTTCTTCCCAGTAAAGCAGTCAACCTTGAATTCTGCAGGCCCTGCACACTAGGCATCCACTGGTCCTCTGTGGAGGGAAGGGTTGGCAATCCACGAAAGGCTCACAGAGGCACCAGCTCATACGGGCCTTGGCCGAGGATGGGTGGGTATCCATGCCCACCAGGCCGGTGGCCTGAGCACTGGCAGCTGGAATGCCACCTCAAGAGCTGCCACCTGCTTGGTGAGCAGCAGAGGGAAGACCCTCCTCTTTGGCCAGGCCTGCTCCTCCTTTCTCATGGCATCCAGACTCTCACCTGTGGTTAGAGCTGAGTGAGGGGCCGGGGCTGGGTACTGCAGGCTGGCAGGAGAGGAGGCCCTGTAGCAGTGGCAGTGTGCTGCTACAGTCACCACCTCTGCTGGATGCGTCCCACATGAACTAGGAAGGCCCAAGCAGGCAGTGAGGCCAAAGGCCGGGATGCTGTCCATCGTGCTTTCAAACAGCAAGGAGACCTGTTGAGCCACTCAGACAGACACTTCATTTTCTGGCCTGTCCAGGTCCAGAGTGGACACCGGACACCTTGGCCAAAGTGAAAGGTGCACGGTTCTGAGCAGGCCTGACTCACCTTTCCTTATTGCTGGGATGTTCACAGAGCCAACGTCCTGGAAGGCGGGGACCCAACCTTCCCGCAGCTCACAGCGTCCCCCCACAGCATGGACAGCATGCTGCCCTCTGGAGAAGGTAACTATGCTGCCGGGGCATCGGGGCTTGCCCGTGAGAAGCTGCTTGTGGCCAGCAGACCCTCCCCCCAGTATTCGAGGTCCCCAGCCACCATAGTCTGGAACAAGGGAGGCTTCGAGGGGATAAGCACTAAGGACGCTGTCATCTCACTTTCTCTGTTGAGCCTGGAATACTGGGAACTCGTTTTCTCCTTTCCTGAGGCTGCCTGGACCCTGGAAGCCCTTGAAATAGCAAAGTCCTTGCTCCTCTTGTGCTTTTCCTCCCTCCGTGTTGCCCAATGGCTGTGATGTGAAATGTTCTTTGATGACTGTCACTGGCTTCAGTGGTGGGAGTAGGATGTCTGTCGGCACTGGGGTACGTGCCACACCCGGTGGGGGCGCTCTCCCAGGGCTCGGCCTTGGCCCCTTCCCTCTGCACTCAACTCGTCCTTCTTTGGGACCACCTGTGCTTGCATGGCTTCAGTCCCTACCTCTCTCCATGGATGACTCCTACATCCAGTCTCTCTCCTGAGCTCCAGATTTCTCTCTCCAACTGCCTCCTGGAAAGAGCCACCTGGAGTCCAAAAGGCACAAGAAATTCAGCACATCCAGACATTCTCTGCGTGCCCCCATCTGGATGGTTAAGCCAGAAACCTTGACTCCTACCTCTCTCCCATTGTATCTAAACACCAAGTCCTGTCCCTCTGTCTTTTAAACCTCTCCATCACCACTGTTGCTACTTCGGCCTCCTCATCTGTTGCCTGGATTATTGGAAATAACTTCCTAACCCTAGTCTCACTCTCCCCCCAACCCTCACCTCCACCCTCCACTATAGTTCATTCTCTGTGCAGTGGACTTTCTAATAGCCCTGATCTATGTCAGCGCCTTTTCTGAGTGAAGTCCTTTGGTACTCCTTATCCCTCGTGGATACTGTCCAAATCTGTTAGTACAGCATCTAAGGCCCTTCAGGATGCGATTGGTGTACCCACCTCTCCTGTTTCGTCTATCACTGCTTCATCATCGTTCGTGATGAATTTCTCAGAGTAGTCTCCCAAGTTTTGTCCTGCCTCAGTGCTGTTGCATATATCAGTCGCTATGCTTGGAATGCTTCCCCCTCCTCACCTCTCCACCAAGCTAATTTATACTCCTCTCTCAAGATTCAGCTCTGAGTTCAGCTCTTCCAGGAAGCTGTACCTGGCCCTAGATGAGTTGGGTGCCTCATGCTTACCTGTCAAACTTATCCCTCTCTGCTCCAGGTGTTGTTCATCTTGTCTCTCTCCCCGTTAGACTGTGAGCTCCTTGAGGGCAGGGATGCTGACTTATCTCTATGCTGCACAATGGTATTCAGTCAATGTATGTTGAATGCATGAATTAGATGCTTCGTGTAAACGCTTTGGCCTCTGAACCTGGAAGGAAACGAGCCTTTTCCTGCCAAGCTATGGCTCTAATGTCCTTCAGCGCACAACCCTAAGGTTGAACTTCAAATGGATCATGGGATGAACTGGTTTTAATTTAACACGCAATAGCATTTCTTCCTCGGTTATTCCTTTTCTCACTCTCAGATTCCTTTGTTGTAGGTGGCCCGAAGAGGACCCACCCCACTGTTCCAGGGATTCCAGGGGGAACCAGGGCTGGGGCAGGAAAAATAGGTCGAATGATTGCTGAGGAAATCATGGAAATCCACAGGCAAGTAAAATCTCCTGTTTGGTTCTCAACCCAGGGCATTTTGCCTGTCCCCGCCCCCTGGACATTTTATAATGTCTACAGACATTTTTGGTTGTCACAACTAGGTGGGAGGCTGCTGCCAAACATCCCTGGATAGAGACTAGAGATGCTGCTTGCTAAACATCCCACAGTACACAGGATAGCCTCTGCCCTGCCCCCAACAAAAAATTTTGCAGTCCAAAATGTCAGTAGTGCCAAGATTGAGAAATCCTGCCTTAACGAAGCCAAACCCAAACAGGCCTGAGGCAAAAGGAACTCTTTGAGAGGCTCAACTTTATTACTTTGTATATGACTCAAGGAGCTTCCCAGTGAGGAGGGATGAACACTCACATCACAGGACTGCAGGAGCAGAGCAGTAACTGCCAGTGAGCTGGGCCTGAACAAAAAATCGGCTGCTTCCAAATCAAAAGGCTGCTAAGGGCTAGTAATAGAGACCAAGAAGATCAGCTAGTAAAAGAAGCTCCCTTTGGTGGGATTTCTTTTCCGTATGAAAGAGAAGGGGAAGCAGTTTGCCTGGGTTTGAGTCCTGGCTCTCTCCTTGGCTACGCTTAGGAGATTCCCTTAACTTCTTGGTCTCTGTTGATTTAAGCCATAACAGGGAAGTAATATCTATCTACCAAGGATTGCTTCAGGATTGTGGGAATACTCAGGAAAATTCTTAGAACAGAAACTGACATATAATATGTGCTCAAGTTGTTAATTAAATCTAGATCTTTAAGAGCAGTCATTGAAAGAGAAGTGGTTATTCTAAGTCCATCTGAATTTGGGGAATGGAGAGGGTGGTAACCAGGTCCTTGGGAATGCTAACTTAATGGAGCATGACCATAGGAAAAAGAAGAAGTGACTACTGTGCCTTGCTGCCACTGGATTCTCAGGAGAATTAGAGGCTGGCCTTGTTTCTAGTTGGCCATAGAGGGGCTCTCAACTCCAGTAGGTAGCAGATCTTTCCCAGCCATACAGAAATGGTGGATATGGCTGCTTGAGTCTACTTCAGAAGGCAACGTGGGGTAACGTGCAGTGATAATCAGATTCTTATCCGCCACTACGTACCCTGTGCTTTGCTTGAGAATATCCAAAAACAGCATAAAAGACCTCAAGAATCTTACAATCTTTGAGAAGCCTATTTTCTTTAGAATAGACAAAAGGGAGAGTGTGTGGGCCGAAGCAAGCAAGCAAGGAAGGGTTTGAACTTGGTCTAAGCTGAGGTTTGTGATGAAAGTGGGTGTTCCTTCTAGAAAAGACAGGCACACACTGGAGTGGGCATGAGTGGCATGTTCAGAGTCAAGAAACAGGCTACCTAACTGAGAAGCTTCTTAATAGAAAGAAGCCACAGAGCTATGATGGGAGAATGCTAAGAATCCTAAGAAATGATGCTGAGCAGTTTAGACTGGAAGAAAATTTTAAGACCCCATTCATTGTAGGATACTGCACAGGAGTCCAGATGTTGCGTTAGTAAGCACAGTGGAAGTTGGACTGGAATTGGAAGAGATGAAGGTGAGCGTCCTTAATGACCCAGGAATAAGGCTTATCCTACTGTGATGATCCTATCCCAAAGAGACATCAATAATTTAAGGACTAGATAGTGAAGACGAAACAATGGAAAGGCAATTCTGAGATGAGGAACCTAGAAAAGGAGTGGATTCATAGACAGGAGGAAAGGTGGGCGACATCCAACAGCAATTCAGTAAGAAATTGGAAGCCATCTGCGTGCACTGAGTGCAGGGTGTGTAGTCGTATCCTCTAAGAAGCTGTGAACCAGGGAGAGAAAGCTCGTGCACTCTCACACACCTACAGTACTAAGCAGGATGGGTCACGCGCCAGGACTGCTTGGCAGTGGAGGAGGGGTCAGTTCATCCAGGCAGGAACTAAGGGCCTGGCGGTCACTCAGCTGCCACTATACTCTCCCTGGCTTCAATGCCAGGCCACGGCTTCCTTTCCTGAAGCCCTTCAGCCTGACAAGAGTTCATGTGCATTTATGGTTCTATCTTTCCTTCTGTAAACCTCCTGTGCTAAAAATATGCTGAGAAGGGCCCAGACCCATTTTTCATCGCCTGTAGCCTTAGGAGACAAGGACTACTAGACAATGACTACTGCTACTACTATTACAAAGCTACTTTCTAGTTGTGGCTGAGCCACCCAGATACCTATTTCCTAAGAGTATCTACTAGCTAAACAGTGTTTGTAGGAAAGAGGATAAATCATGTGCTGTGGATTCTAGTTCATAGTATCAGAGATAGAGACTGAACTTCTAAAGTTCCCTCAACTATGAGATCTGAATTCACTGAGAAAATAAAACTGGCCACTTGTCTGAAATTCCAACCTAAAATCCAGACCCTAATCCGAGGGCTTCGTCAGTGAGATGCCTGACTCCAGAGTCTGCCTTCTAGATCAGGTGCCTAAGGGGTAAATCCAGCTTATCACCTGTTTTGTAAAGTCTTATTGAAACACAGGTACATCCATTCATTTATGTATTGGCTATGGCTGCTTTCAAGCTACAATGGCAGAGATAATTGTAACAAAGTAGTTACTATCTGGCTCTTTACAGAATAAGTTTACCAATCCCTCTTCTAGCCCCCTAATCCCTCGACAAAACATTCCACTGGGGGGAAAAAAAAAAAGCCAATGTAACTAGCTCCTCTTTTCTCTGACAGGATAAGAGGGTCATCACCTTCCAGCTGTGGCTCCAGCCCACTGAACATCACAAGTACACCTCCCCCTGATGCCTCTTCTCCAGGAGGCAAAAAGGTAAGGCTGATGACTCTTAGACTCAGGCTTTTCTTAATCTAGAGTCTCTTTCCCAAGTTCTGAAATGTTGGAGGTGAGAGTATATAATTACAATTGTAGTTGCTGAAACAGGTTGAACCCATTTTTCTTCCTTGAAATAAAAGCATCTGTGTGAGGGTAGGTAGGTATAAAGCATACTGGTAGAGCTAGCGTGGCTTGCTGACATCCTTAGCGGAGGTACTCCATGTGAGTGGGGAAAGGCAAAAAGAGAATTCTAAGGAATGGGAGTTATCAGTCCATTGCACTGACGGAACAGTTCAACAGCTCTTAGGAGAGAAGAATTAGCGAGTTCTACGCCAGGAATTTTCAGGGGAGAAAATATCATTAGTGTCTAGTGCAAGCAGTGGAAACAGTGATACCACCTGCATGCTTCGGAAGGCAAGCCATGCTTTTGCAGCTGCAGATTACTTGAGGATCTGCTGCCTGGGTTTCCTATGATGTGACAGCACAGATACAAGTAGTTTATCAGTCGTCAGCCCTCATGAAGAGCTAGCTAGAAAACTACACTATAAATAGGCTTAGAAACCACTCATCTGTTTCATCTTTGCCACAGTATTTACAAGTCTAGGCCCACAGTAATTGTAAATCATAAACCTATTTATAGTGCCTGATGTTAATATAGGTTAGGATGACCCAAGGGCCAGCATCTTTAGACATAGCCTTCCTTCTCCTATGTCCTAAAACATGTACGGAGACAGATTAGTCATTTACATAGATGGGACTCCTAGGGCACAAACTATATCAAAAGTAAGGCAAGAGTTTTCAAAACTGGGCTGCTCAGAGGCTCAGGTTACCAAGAGCCATGATGCTGCAGGTAGGATGGAGACAGGGCCAGGTGGTGAGAAAGGTAAGGTCGGGACTCCCCCTCCTACCAGGGCAGCTTTACTTCTACTTATATATGAATCTTCTGTAAAAGTTTGAAGTAAGGTTTTGAGCCTCCGCCAAAAGGTTTCAAAGTCAATAAATTAATGAGTAAGAACATGGTCAAAGAGACCTGGGTTTGAAGCCTGGCTTTGCCATGTGCTAGCCATGTGATCCTGTATAATTTTTAAGCCATGGTTTTCTTTATAATGGAGCAAATATAGGTTAGGACAGCCAGCATCTTTGCACATGAACTCCTATTATGAGACAATATATGTGAACATGACTGATCTTTGCTAACGACTCAGAAAATAACATCAATTGATGAAATCCAGGCTAGTTATACCCCTCCAACTCTGCCTGCAGCCTGTGCTCTCAGCTCTGTTCTCCTGTTACAGCCCTAGGTCGTTCCATGTTGGATCCATTATCTCCTTAGGTTGGTCTCCACTTCTCTACTTCTCAATTCAACTTTTAGGTACTTGACTTCCTGGTGTTACCCAGAGTCCCACACTACTGTTTCTCACAAGATTATTACTTCAGTATAATGCTTAAATATTACTCAGGGAAACTTCATATTACATTCTCTCATCCTTACAACTTTATAGGTGACAAAATCCAGGCTCCCAAGTGTTAAATGATTAGCCCAACATTTTTTAATAAGTATGGTTCCAAACTAATTCAGGTCTCTTGACGTGATTCTTTTCATACCAACAGCTGCCAGAGATGTGAGAGTATACTCTGCAAAGAGTATACTCACAAAGTCCCAAGTATTTTTAACGCATTTATAAAAAATAAATTTTCCTTGTCTTTGGAGTTATAAAAATGGGTCTGGGAGAAGAAATCCTGAATATCCTCTTATGAGTCCTCAGCGATAGGACTTAGAAGAGCAGCCTGAACAAGATGGAATGGCAAATGACAGCATTATACAGTACACCAAAGCCACAATGCTGGCAGCCCTTCCCAGTCACCTTCAAATTTGGCAGGTCCGAAAATGAGCTATTTAACCTACCAGTTGTTTCAGTCAGGGTTAAAAGGGGGAGACTGAGTGAGCCCGATAGGTCGCAGGAGGGTCTGGACATCCAGAAGCACTGAGGCAGGCTCAGATAAAGCAGCAGTTCCCCAAATGACATCTGTGGTCTTTTGGAGGAGGAGGGATAAGATTCTATCAGGCCTGTACAAAGTCCAAACTATTTTCATAATGATGCTAAAACATGTTTTTTCTTACTGTGTTGATATGTGAACTGATGGTGCAAAAGCAACATTGGGTAAACCTGCTGGTGCTTATGCCAAAATCAGGATAGTGGCACCAAACTGTACTAGCAGTCATTGGATTTCTTACCACCAAATACTCAAAATCAAAGAAAATAAAAAATTTAAGACAGTTTCATTTAAGAATGTCTTCAACGAAGCAGTAAAAATAACTGCTTTTCTAAAAAAATCCTTGAGTAAATCTTTTTAATACCATTATAAAACGGGAAGTATGCATAAAGCACTGTGCTGGTTGTCTCATGGAAAAGCACTCGTGTGATTGTTTATGACCCGAACAAACTGCTTTTCGCCTAGGATACCATTTTTACTATCGCAAACTATGGCTATTCAGACTTGGGTAGTTAGCTTACATTTTCTTGAAAATGAAGTGAACCTGTGACTTCAAGAAAATCAACTGAGTATTTGTTGCCAGTGATTTTAGCTTTCAAACAAAAATTAGAATTTTGGGGAAACATATCTGCTACTTTGAGCTCAATAGCTTTCTAAAACTTAAAAGATATTTCTGATGATACAGGTAATATTAATGGTGATGTTTTGATGTTGTACAATGAAATATGTCAACATTTGGAAGATCTGAATAACTCAGTAAGCCAATATTTTCCAAATGACCAATGTATTTTAAAATCATGCAAAGGTGAAAGACCTGTCCTAATTGCCAAGATATACCAATGAATGTTAAGAGTACAAAAATTTCCTTGATGTGGCTTCAGATTCCACACTGCAGTTAGCCTTTTAAGAAACTGCCACTTGTTGAGTGTTGATATAATATCAAAGAAGAATACAAGTTATTTGAAAAAGCTATAAAAATATACCTCCCTTTTCCAACTACTTATCTATGGGAGACCAGACTTCCTTCATATACTATAAACATATCTAAACAGACTGAATGGAAAAGCAAATATGAGAATCCTGTTAAATTCTATTAAGCCAGACATCTGATTTTTTTTAATGTAAGACGACACCCAATGTGTTTTGGATTTTTCCATTAAAATGCTATTCATATTAACGTGTAATAAGTTTATTATATTTTTAAAATTAGTTTTAACTTCAAATACAGTAAATATTGATAGATATAGCCTATATAAACAAAAGTTCTTCGAAGTCCTCAATTTTTAAGAGTGTAAAGGGGTAAAAAGTTGAACTGCAGAGATAAAGAACCATGTAATGCCACCTATTGGCAAGGCTCCAAATCACTGCCCTTCCTGAAATCCAAGCAGCTACCACACAGTTCCCTCACCTACATTTGAATACTTCTCAAAGAGTCTTCTCTATAATGAGACTCAGCAGGGGAAGGAAGCAGGGGCGGGGGAGCGGGGTGCGGTGCAGACAGAATGAGAGTTCTGCTACTGAGGAGTGATAACGCTTCTTCGTGGCCCATTTTAACTTCAACCGCTGGTTACTGCACCTGTAGTATAACTGGTGATGATTTACTTCTAGTGCTTTGTTGTTTCATTTGTGATTCGTCAAAGCTGTGCCTTTTCATAGTTTGTTAACAAGCCCTTACTTCTTCAGCAACATCTGTTGCTATAAATTTTACTCCCTTACAGCAGAATTGCCCAGCTGGGCTCATTGAGGCTTAGCCCTTTGCCTTAAAGAGACATGTGAGTAGCATGATCCAAGGTAACTGTTCTAGGGGTTTTATTCAGCCTTCAAATTGCCTGTGTGGGCTGATAATGAAGAGAAAAGAATAGTTTGGGGGAGAGGTTCTTTTTACTGTGACCGTTCTTAACAGTTTCTTGTTTGAAATCATCCAATAGGAAACTGAAGCCATTTGAAGCTTTTTCCTCCCACCTTCCTCTTTTCAACATGCTTCATTTTCTTGTGACAATGCGTCTGATACTATTGAAACTGTTAGTGATGTGCAAACTTCATTTTTGTTTGTAGATTTTAAATGGAGGGACTCCAGACATTCCTTCCAGTGGCCTACTCTCAGGGCAGGCTCAGGAGAACCCAGGTTATCCATATTCTGATAGTTCTTCTATTCTTGGTAAGTGGCATACTTATTCATTTCCATTGCAATGAGCTTGTAACACATCTGGCACAAAGTCAGTTTTAATAAGTTGAACATTCCAAATAAGCTAGTTCTAGATATATTTGATAAGAACAAAGTTGAGTTTAATGGTTAAGTTCTGGTGGAGGGTCCAGGTTTATCCCTGGAACTCAAGAGGGAAGGGAACTACAGCTGCCTGGACATGGGCTTTCTCCATGTTTGGCATAATCTCTTCAGAGGAAAAGCTGATGAAGGTTCAGAGATAAAGCCTAGAAAGGTGATCAATAAGCATTTCAGAGGGTATTAAAAGTCATTTAGTAATGAGGGTTGCTTCCCCTATCCTACCCATCTTTATCTTTCTAGATCTTTTTTCCTAATCTCTACCTTCCTATTTGTCCTTCCTACTATAACTCATTCTTATATCAGATTAAAATGAGGTCAACTTGAATGCTTTTAATTTTTATTGAATTTTAAGCACTTTGTTTCTAAAAGCTTGGTTCTTCCCTCTGAAAAACCCATTAAATATATATGTGTGTGTGTGTATATATATATGTATAAATGTGAATATGTGTGTGTGTGTGTGTGTGTGTGTGTGGAAATGCAGCCCCAAAAGTAGCCTCTCTCAATTTTCTCTCCGTTAAGTATAATTTATTAAAAGTATGCTTTGGATTTGCTAACAGTAATCACACGTTAGTGTCATCTCTGACCAATCTTTATCTCTTCCAACAGGTGAGAACCCCCATATAGGCATAGACATGATAGACAACGATCAAGGCTCAAGTAGTCCCAGTAATGATGAAGCAGCAATGGCTGTCATAATGAGCCTTTTGGAAGCAGATGCTGGGCTGGGTGGCCCTGTTGACTTTAGCGACTTGCCATGGCCGCTGTAAACACTACAAGTTGCTTTAGCAACAGTTACAGCATCAAAGTGCATTACTGGTGGAGTTTTACAGTCTGTGAAGCTTACTGGGTAAGGAGAGAACAGCTTTTATGTCTCCATAAAAGCCATCTCAGAGCCATTGATACAAGTCAATCTTACTATGTATAACTTCAGACAAAGTGGAACTAAGCCTGCTCCAGTGTTTCCTCATCATTGATTATTGGGCTAGCTGTTGATAGCTTGCATTAATTGTATATTTTGGATTCTGTTTGTGTTGAATTTTTTAATCATTGTGCACAGAAGCATCATTGGTAGCTTTTATATGCAAATGGTCATTTCAGATGTATGGTGTTTTTACACTACAAAGAAGTCCCCCATGTGGATATTTCTTATACTAATTGTATCATAAAGCTGTTTATTCTTCCTTGTAAGAATCCTTTACTATAAATATGGGTTAAAGTATAATGTATTAGACAGTTAAATATTTTTAATAAATGTTTCCCTTATTCTATAAGTACTGTTCACATTTCAAATAATTAGGGGAAGAAAACGTTTGTGCTGCAGGGCCGGATCATCAGTTTTTTACAGCTGGTTTTAAGGACGATCCATGCCTATCACATACCTTTCTGGCCTTCATAACAATTATGGGACTGACATAATTTCCCTGTGTTAACAGCTCTGCTTTATGGTTAAAATAGTTAACCTCCTAATAATTGCAGTTATAATTTGTGAGGACAAAGACGTTATTGTTTAAACACAAAATTCAAATCCTCTGAAATTACAAATTCAAGATTAGATATAACAAAATAGCTTCTCTACTACACCCTCTCTCTACCACTACTCAATTGTATAGCTTTTAACTTTGTGACCCAGACCCAAAGCACCTAAATATTTGATTCCTTCTTGAATTGGGCCACAGAATATTTTAAAAAATAACATTTGTATAATGTGCTCAGCAGCACTGTATAATGGAAAAAGCACCGAACTAATGTCAGAAATTAGCTGACTCTAAAAATTAGGGTATGATCTAGTACAGGTATCTTACCCTTGTTTTATACCATTTTATAATTAGTAGGGACTCTAAGTGCCTCATCACACATATACCAAACTGGAGTTCTTTGAGCTACTAATCTGTTCTAGTTATATTGATACCAACAAGACAGGAATTCTAATGAGACTAAAAATGGCCAAGGTTATAAAGTGGATCAGAAACATTAAAACAATGGAATTTTATTTTGATGAAAAACGCGAGTTTACAATCATTTAGTAAATGAAGAGCAAACACTTCATTTTCCTATCCCATAAGTCTTAAAAACAATCATTAGTAAATAAATATCTGTGAACAAGTTAAGGGTAAGGCAGACCGGATAATAAACCACCCCTGATGTTCACACTCCCTGCATGTGACTCACTCTAAAAAAGGGTGAAAACGGCACTGGAGATAACTGATAAGATATGGGCATTGAATATCATTCTAATCATTCAAATAAGCCCAACGATAAATACTCATTTTTTGCTCACCATGGGCAGTAAACTATACACATTTTACTGAAGGAATACTTTGATAGAAGCACTTATTTAAGTTATACTGTGCATCACAACTATAAAAATGGCTTGAACAGTTCCGTTTGACCACCATTTATAAAGTGCAACTATATAATATTCTGCATTTTATCTGGGGTGCGACGGATATTAATCTAGACTGAAAGTACCCCAGATGCCAATTTCCACCACTTCTGAAAAGATCTAGATGTGTGAAAAAGGACTGTCCCCCATACAAAGAACCAATTTCACAAACCTACTGGTAAACAAATACATTTATATAACTGGAACCTCAGGATGCTAGAGTTGTACTCATTTAAAAAACCATTCAGCCACCTTTGGTCTTTAAAAAAGCCTACACTGCAATATCCTAAACATTGTTATGTGCATCTCACGATGAAGAGTGGCCTTGCAGTGCAGAATGAGGAGAGTGCAACGTCACTGTGAAGAGTAGCATGCTATGGTTTCGAGGAACATCAGCATCACAGCATCGGATTCTGTGCATCAGGATCGAGGTCATTGTTGCCCGAAGGGGGATGGATGGGGAGAATATCCAGCTCATCCACTTGCGGAGTGGGGTGCATGACTACCAGCTGGTCCTGGGGAATGTCTGCGGCAGCTGCTGCAAGGTTGGTGATAGATTTACTCTTTACACACTGAAAGTCTACATGCCGACTCTTTCCTTCTTCCTTCTCCCAGGACATTCGAATAAAGGGTCTTTGGACATAGTTGTAAATCACTTCTGGGCGGCCCCCAGGCCTTTTCTTTACTTTCTCTTTATAGGTAGGATAACCTGGAGGAGAGCAAGGTTTTAAAAAGTGAGGCTATACACACGGTCCCCCACACTTATCACCCAGTTTTGCCTCAAGAGAGCTTTTCTGCTGTAGCTTCTGAACAAATTAAAACAGAGAAAGGAAACCAATATTCCATCTCCTTGGTCATCAAGTTCAACAGCCAGAAACTGAAATCCTAGTGATGAAATTCACAAAGCTGTCCACCATCCTCTCTCAGTTATTCAATATACCAACCACCAGGGGGAAAACAAAAATTCTTTAAGAGCACTGAGGGGACGGGTCCCAAATAAAATGGTATGTAATCTAGTGCATCTTGGGCTCTAGCTGTGTATCCTTAGTATCTCTGAACCCTTCCCTTCACAGAATTATCTGGCCTCAAGGCCTACAATTTACTGCTACATTTGCCTTCTACTTTCCTTAAATCTAAATCTCGTCTTTACAATGCTCTGGGGTTTTTTTCTGTCCTTTTCTGGTTAAATAATAAAGAGCTATAGAGCTCTCCAACCTCACTGGTTCTAGGTACTTCTGCCCTCAGTCAGCAAAACCAATATTCTAACTTGCTATACCATTTTAACGTTACTACTTCCAACAACCAAAGAGTTCATTCAGATTGGCAATTCCAAAGCAATTCCCTAATCTTACCTTCCTCTTCTTGGATCATAGTAACAACTAGTAAGGACAATCCTAATTTTAGAAAAATTTCAGCCATTTACCAGGTAAGGCAAATTCTCCAGACATAATCTTCTTAAAAATTATTACAAGTCCCTTTCCTCCTTCCTACTAGCAAAAGTTGCTTGTTTAGACCAGAGATTGACAAACATCTTATGTAAAAGGCCAGACAGTAAGTATTTCAGGCTTGTGGGCCATATGGCTTCTACCACAACTACTCAGTTATGTCACTATAAAGTAAAATCAGCCACAGACAATACGTAAATGAATGAGCATGTCTATGTTTCAATAAAACTTATTTAAAGAACAGGCAACGGGCTGGATTTGGCCCGTGGACCACAGCGTGACCATAGTTAGAATGAGAAAAAAACAGAAAGGCCTCACATAGTAGGAACTCAATTAATGATTACTGCATAAGGGGATGTATGTAGGCATCATTGGTAGCTAGTATATTTAGCTACATGTAGAGTGTGTATGTGGTTGAGATGAGGAGGGCAAACAGGGCTAAAAACCTAAAGACATTCTGTAGAATGTCTTCTGTGTCTCACACTTCCAGTCGACTACCCCTACAGAAGCACTACAGATCAGAGAGGTCTCCATCTCTTTGTCCTGGTCCTGGATTCCTCTTCAACTATTAGAAAGTCTTTAAATTCTCATCTCATCATGTTCCAATCTGTCCTCCACACGGAACCACCCCTCTAACACAAGTGTAATCACATTACATCCTTGCTTAAAAATTACCAATACTTTCCTCATGGTTAAAGGAGAAGGTCCATACGCTATAGTACAGTATGTAAGGCTTTCTTACAACCTGGTTCCAGCCTACTTGTCATCAGGCTTCAGCTCAGATGTCTTCCCCCTTACAGAGGCTGTCCCTGTTCTCCCAATCTAAAGTGGCTTCCAGTTGCTTTCTCTCTAGCTTTGAGACCAAGCAGCTAAACCCCACTGTCTGCAAAATGACAGAAGAAACACACTGGTAAAACTAATGTCAGCAATTCCACTACTTTTTTAAGTCCAAAGTCTCCTCCTCCTGCAAAAACCCTGTTTCTGGTCATTCTTCCCCATATCTCGGCAGACCATTACAGTAAGTCCTCACTAACATCACTGATAGGTTCTGCAACTTTAAGCAAGTGACATAATGACACCAATTTTACCATAAGCTAATTGATAAAAACAGGAGTTAAGTTTCTATGGCATCTCTTCAAGGTAATGAAAGGACAAAACACTGTTTGAGGACCTGCTGTATTATGACCTCACAGCTCAACAGGATCACTAATCAACACCATTATCTTCATTATCGCTACCGCAAACAAATACTGAGAAATTACTACATGCCAGGCCCTGTTTTAAGTGTTTTTCACGTGTCAACTCATTCTGTCCTTACAGTAACCCTATAAAGTATTCATTAATGTTCTCATTTTAGGTGAGGAAACTGAGGTACAGAGAAGGTTAGTGCTTTGGCCAAGGTCATACAGCTATTAAGTCATAAGATCTGAACACAAGCAGTCTGGCTCCGTAATCGTTATTCTTTACACTATGCCATATTATGCCAAGAAAAATATTTTATTCTCACTAAGCGCACTTTAAAATAAAAGAAGCATCGGACAGGGCATCTGGAAAAATTCATTTAAATCATAAAGTAAAAAGCAATCGAAAAATGTATGGACTCAGAAAATGCACTAAGATGAGCTAAAGAAGAAAAGATAAATATGCATGTCTTAATATTGCTAGGGAATCTTATGGAATAAAATTTTCTAATGGCTTTCTATCTTCTAAGAGGAAGCTGATTTTTGTTATCTGTAGGTCTATTACATGATCATTCAATAATCATTTGAGTTTTCCTCAAAGCAAACTATATTCTAAACTATATCCAAACTGTATTCCAATTTTTTAACCTTGTTTTTTCAAAAGAAAATTAATGGAAAATAATGAAAACGTCTTACCTTCTATTCCCAGTCTAATCTTCTTAAGACCCCTCTCCTTCAAAACTGATTTGGCCACATCTCTGTTTTCAATGTACTTGAAAAATCTATATAATTTTGTGCTATAAATAACTAGAAACAAAAAGAGAAAAACATTTTCTTATTAAAATCAAAGTACTTAGATATGAAATATTTATCTTGATCATCAAAGGGGCCTGACAACCCTAAAAGCCCAAAGAGTGGATGCAGTGATGCCAAAGGATGACTAGCCAACATGACAGGACAATTCAGTACAGTTAATGTATAAGCAAATGTCTACTTAAGTTGAAACAAGAAAGCTTTAATAACCAACCATGTAACCCAATCCATAGGAAAAATCTCCTTCTGAAAGATATATCGTATACAAACTTATTGGAATAGGATCTGCCCCAATTTCTTCAAATAAGAGAAACAGAGAAAAATATCCAGATCACATCATTATCAAGCAGGCAAAGTAAAGGACTTTGCTATATGATGCCTACAAGGCCTCGTCTGCAGAGGGAAAAAAAATGCCTTGTCAGAGAGTACAAAATGGATACATCTTACATTTCATGGATTGAGCAACTATTAATAACTCCCCAAAAAGGCAAAGACCCTCCCCACAAACTGTTTTCCATTCAGGCGAACAGCCCCATTTAATACTGATGTTAAAAATGGCAGATTCGAGCATGTTCTGCCTAGGTTAGTCTGTTTAGAGCAAACTGGCTTTGCAAAGGACAGACATTCCACTGACAACATGTTGAGTCTTCGAAATGTGCTGGGAACTTCAGGGAGTTAGACTGATGGACCTTCCTCGCCTTCTCTCTTTCAGGTGGAGTTATCTCCCTTAAAAGGTGAACTGCAAAGGTTTTTTCAAAAAAAGAAAAACACACTTGCAAACCAAACATGCTGGTTTAAAAGCCAATAAAAGGAAAATACGTATATAGATGCTACTCATGGGGTAAATCTGTGATGATTAACTACGTCTTTAAGATTATTTTAAGATAAACGTTTTTTGACATCTTAGAATAGATGGTGTCATAATGTCATATTTAGGAAAATCAGGCTGAAGAGGCTATCTCTGTCTCCTTAAATGAATCTTCTTTAGGTTGGAACATCTTGGCAAAAAATGAAACATGTTTAGACAAATTAAGTTAAAACGTTCTCAGTCCTTTTAAGCTCAGAGCTTAAGATAAAAAATGAGAAAACAAACCAGAAAACACTGAAATGGAAAGCTCAACAACTGAAAAGGAAAAGCCAGGTGCATTATAATTCCTGTATCACTATAATGAAATCCCTGTGTTCTACGGTTAGCTCTATTCAAGTCAAACTTTTTGAAAACTAAAATACAAATTATAAAAGTTTGTTCATTCCTCTTTCTTAACAGAAAATAATGTAATATGTTTCTCTTAATTTCAGGTAACCTTTCATTTTCCCTATGTTTTGTTCAACTTTTCGTTCCACATATTATTATAGAAAACCACTGTCAGCAAAGAGCCGAGGAATGAGGAAATAGCAACAGAAATGTCTATTACTACAACTGTCCACAAAAGAATCACAACACTCATTTAAATACATCATGCAAAGGAAATGTTTCAGTGTAAATTCTGAAAAGTGTTATCATAATTCATATTAAAATAATCTTTGAAAATCTTCTCTAGAAGTCAAAAAGAATACCACTTGGAGTCTGCTTTGCTTTGTTTTTAAAAAAGGGTAAGTAAAATGAAAAAAATGATTAAAGGATTTTGGTACTTCCTATATTCTTGAACTTTTTACTTAACCCCTAATCCTTACCAAGTCAACACAGGCTGCAGCACAGTACAAGATGCTGGGCTATTTTACCTAGTTCCTCAAATCATTCTTTTAACTCTATCTTCTCAATCTATGAAACTGTTCAAAAATACTATATTGAGTTCATCAAGAAAAACTATAATATAAATTCTCTAAAAAAAAAAAAAGACTAATAAGAAAAAGTTTGGAAGTACAGTAAGAAAAAAGTTAGTCATTGCTGCTCAAGATACACTGTTTTGGTCAGAAATACCTAACTATAGTTCCACAAAGCTTTCTGAAGGGTCACTGTATCCTCCAGGAACACATTATGATCTTTACAAAAAAACATCTTAGAAATGAAAGTCATCCTCAAAATCAGTGAGTTGAAGCTTCTCATTTTACATACAAATAAAAATTCATCTTAAAAAAAAAATTATTTTTTATACTCCAGGATCTACTTCTCTAGGATGCTTCCAAATGCAAAGAAAAAATATTCATCAAGATCCAGATACTCGACAAAGAGCAAACCATCTCAGTGCATATCAGGGGAGGGTACACTTTTTCTGTAAAGGGCCAGATGGTAAATACTTTGGGCTTTGCTAGCCATGCGGTCTCCGTTGCAACTACTCAACTCTGCCACTGTAGCGCAAAAGCAGCCATAGACAATACATAAAACTTTATTTATAAAAACAGGCAATAGGCTGGACTTGGCCCACAGGCCACAGTTTGCTGACTCCTGATATAGTTAAGAGTTCAATGTACTTAATAAAAACTGTCTTTTGATCAATATTATAAAATATAT
>NW_006431079.1:4390727-4403439 GCF_000325575.1 Pteropus alecto
ATTCAAGAGAGATAAAACATGCCACAATACTTACTTTGTGAATACTCTTCTCCCATCTGTGGTGGATACTCTTCATCCCAATCCACCACATCATCGTCTGTAAGCACCACTATGTGACATTCTCGTTCCCCGCTCTGGGCACTAGCTACCATGAGAGGCAGGATCATTTCTTCCAGATAAAATTCAAACTGTCTACGAGCACCATCATTTGATAACTCATGCATTAGGGCACCTGAAATGAAACCCACAAAAAATCTTGATTTTTGGGGGGTGACTGATAAGTAAAAGAAGAACAGAAGCAACAAAATATGGGATTAGTTCAACATCTACTTTGGGACCCTATCGACAATACAGTGGTTATCCTTCAGTCAGTAAAACTTTTCCTAGTAAGAGTTCTTATGGAACTGTAGAGTTTTACATCAAAAAGGGCCAATAAAGGCACCCAACAACAAGCCCCTTCATTTTACACATCACGAAGTAATCTGTTTAAGGTTACAAAACTAATTTGCAAAATCAGAACTAAACCCACCCCCACCCCCCACCTCATTCTACTTTTATGACTCAGTGCTGTCTATTTCATTTTTACTATATCATGCTGTCTTCCATCAGTATACGCAATTATATCTTAAAGTAGATACTAAGGACATTTTTCAGATTATCCATATGAACTAAAATAGTTCCCATATTCCATTTCCCATATGTTTCTTTCTCAGAAAATTAATCACAAACAGCATTAATGTTTCAGTGTAGGAAGAGGGGTGAGATGAGAAGAGTTAACTGGCTTGGGATAAGGAAGGCAAAGTCCAAGCAAAATACAACAAGGTACAGGAATTACATAGCGGACCTGACCCTAGAATTGAGAGGAGTAAAAGATACACATCACACTTCACCTTCCTGAGAGTGAACAACTTCAATTTCCCAAATACGCAGCCACAAACTCACCTGCATTGACCTTGTTTTTTCTTTTATTCCTCTTTCAATGGCAATGTCCTATCTCCTACCTAAGGTTCTATATCTCAGGAACTACTGGGAGGGTTATAACTCAAATCTGCAGTCTTTCAAGGGAGAGTGTTTTTCCCACTACAATATGTTGTCTAATTGTGTAATAACTATTAATACATAATTATAACAATACATGATTGATTAAATTAACAATCTATATTATTGTTATTTAGCTATGTCTCTCTATAGGCTGCCTATTTCCCATTAAAAAAAAAAATTCCATTTGTAGCTAAAGTCCTAGATGTATCAACACATTTTCTTTGCCCTAATTTCTGAACCCAATTCCAATCTGGCTTCCACACTCATGACTCCTCAAAACTGTTCACTATGCTCTCCAAATGACCGCTAGATTGTTAAAGACAATGAACATCTTTTGATTCCAATCTTTGACCTGGTTGGAGCTCTCACAGGGACCACTCCCTCTTCCTTAAAATGCTCTTATCTCTTAGAATCTCTGATATCAATTTGCCTCCTTTTCTTTCTCCTCTCTGGCTGTTTTCCTTTGGTCACCTTTGCCAATTCTCCTCTAGCTGTTCACTAAATACTGCTATTTCTCAGGACAATTTTAAGTTCTTTTCTTCTCTCACCTTATACTGACAATTCCCAAATTTACTAATTCTGCCCTCTGTATTCTAGATGCATTATATTCAGCTGCTTTCTGGCAATCACTTGCATGACACCTCACAGGCATCTAAACTTACTCAATATATCCAAAATTGAATTTAATCATCTCTGCCTCTCTGCAGTGTTTTCCAAATCAGTAAATAGCATCCTCATCCACTCAGGTTGTCAGAATCATCTCCAAATACTGCTGGACATTGACAGACACTTAAATATTTGTAGACTAAATGAATAAAGCCTTGATTTTGTTTTCATCTCTTAATTCCATCATTCCCCAAGCACTATCAAGTCCACCTCTTAAATATATCTTGGATTATGTCATTTCCTTTTCCGGAAGATATTTCCAAAGATAGCTGCACTATCTCTTGTGCCACATGCTTTTCTGCAATATGACCTTCATATCTCCTTGCAAGAGGTGGAGTCTAATTCTCCTCCCTTTTTATCTAGGCTGGTAACACTGACTTGCTTGTAACCAGGGTAGCATGGAAGAGGTGATGGTACATAACTCGCAGTTTTGCCTTGATCTCGGGAATGCTTGCTATCTCCATGCTTCCTCTCTGAACCCAGTCTCCAGGCTTGGAGAAGCCCAACCCGCATGAAAAAAATCACATACAGGTACTCTGTTTGACAGTGATAGCTAAATGTAGTCCTCCCTTATCCGTTGTTTTGCTTTCTGCAGTTTTAGTTACCCACAGTCAACAGTGGTATAAAAATATTAAATGGAAAATTACAGAAATAAATAATTCATACATTCTAAATTGTATGCTGTTCTAAGCAGTGTGATGAAATCTCACGCTGTCGCTCAGTCCTATCTAGGACATCCTTTTGTCCGGTGTATTCACACTATATATGCTACCCTCCCATTAGTCACAGTAGCTGTCTAGGTTTTCAGGCTGACTATTAGAATATTTCAATGCTGTGTCCAAGTCACCCTTATTTTACTTAGTAATGGCTCCAAAGCACAAGAGTAGGGATGCTGGAAATTCAGATCTGCCAAAGAGAAGTCATAAAGTGTTTCCTTTAAGTGAAAAGGTGACAATTCTTGATTTAAGGGGGGAAAAAATCATATGCTGAGGTTGCTAAGATCTACAGTAAGAACGAATCTTCTATCTGAAATCATGAAGGAAAAAAAAAATTCATGCTAGTTTTGCTGTTGCACCTCAAACTGCAAAAGTTACAAGCACGGGGCATGATAAGTGCTTGAGATAGAAAAGGCATTAAATTTGTGGTAGAAGAAATGAACAGAAAAGTGTGTGTGTGTGTGTGTGTGTGTGTGTGTGTGTGTGTGTAGGGTTCGATACTATCTGCGGTCTCAGGCATCCACTGGGAGTCTTGGAATGTATGTTCTTCAAATAAAGGTGCAATATTGTAATTCACTTTCCCCACAGTAGCCAAATCTACTTGTGTCTTTTCCTAGTTTAAATCTTTCATGGCTTGTACTAGCCCTAGAATAAAAGTAGCCAATAGTAGCCAAATCTACTTGTGTCTTTTCCTAGTTTAAATCTTTCATGGCTTGTACTATCCCTAGAATAAAAGTCTCAAATTCTCAACTTGATCCATAAAGCCGTTATGTGAAAAGAGGTTATAAGTCACTGTGTACAGTCCTTTAAAATTTTTTAAGTACTATACACACATAATGATGACTCCCACATATAAATATCTAGCCCATATTTCTCTCCTGAAATTTAGACATGTATACTCAATGTCCCACTCAACATTTCCACTTGGATGTCTAACAAGTATTTCAAACTTAACACGTCCAAAATCAAACTTCTTAACTTCTGCTCCCCACGAAGACTCCTCCATCTAAATTAATGGCAACTCTACACTTCCAGTTAATTAAAGCATTCTCCGCCCCCCCCCCATTTAATATATCCAGAATCTGATCACTTCTCACTGCTTCTACCCTGATTTAAGCCAACACCATCTCTTGAATTATGGCAACAGTTTCCTAATTATCTCTTTGCTTCTACTTTCATTCCTCTTCTAGTCCATTTCTAACAGCCAAGAGTGATTCGTTTAAAGCATAAATCAGATCAGGACTATAGCACTGCACAACTCTACATGGAATTCTGTATGAACAGTGCTCCTACAAAATGGTAAAAGGTGGCAGGCAGCCTTACAGATCATATCACTCCTTTGATCAAAACTCTCCAGTGCCTTCCTATCTCAATCAATAGAAGCCCAAAGATAAAGGCCCTACATGACGTAGGTCCTCTCATGATCTCATCTCTTACTGATGACACTCTTACTTTAATCCAATGATACTAGCCTCTTTGCTGCTTCCAAACATGCCAGGCCAGCTTCTTAAACACTAATGCTCATTGTTAACCTCTGCTTGGAATTTCCTTAAATTTTCCTCTCCAACGAAGGCTTGTTTGACTGCTCTATGTCCCTTCCTTACCTTTTACCCCTCCTCAGCACTTACCACTATCTAACTTATATTATTTGTTCATATGTTGTTTACATTGTTTATTGTCTGTCTTCTCCAAAAGAGTTTAAGTTCCATTAGAATAGGAAATGTTGCCTGGTTTGCTCATACTGCATCCCCAGAAATTAAAATAGTGGTTGGTACAGAGTGGAGAATCATTAATTATTTATTCAGGTAATAAATTGTTTTCTCCCTATTTCTCTGGGGAAACTCCATCACTCCGCTCGATCTGCACTTCCATTTTCTCAGTTCCCTAAGCACGTCACATTCCTTCCAACTTGAAATCCTCTGCAAATACCATTTCTGATGTCTGGTATAGTCAGCGTCTCACCCTTTGAACATTGTTCAAAATATTCTAGCCAATTCAGTAAGAAAAAAAGATATCAAAACGTGTTATTTACCACAAGGTCAATTATCTACCAAGAATATATGAGAACTAAAAAAAAAAAAAAAAAAAACCTATTATTAATAAACAATTCTGTTAGGTAGCTAAATACAAATGTAAAAAATTCAATAATTTTCTTATATGTTATCAGTTAGAAAATTTAAACATACTCTACAAACAAAAATATACAATATCAAAGAGTAAACTTAAGACCGTAGCAGAAATAAAATAAGACAGAAAAGAAAACTGAATAAACAGAGCAGTTGGAACATGAGCCAGTATACTAATTATGTTCATTCTTCTAAAAAATTAACTTCAAAGAATCTTAATGAAAAAATCAAATTTCGTAAATATTTTTTTGAATGTCTAGAATAGACATAGGTCTGATTTGGGTATGCTTGAGCCTGAGCATTGTTGAGAAGGAAAGACTAGAGAAAGTGACAATAAGTGGAAGAGTCCTAAAAATGCACAAGGGGATAACATAATTTATTCATTCAATAAATGTTTATTGAGTCCTTACTATGTGGCAGGCACTATGGACACAAAGTTGAAAAAGTATAGTCCCTGTCCTCAAGTTCAAACTGGTTTAATGTTACAAACTGAAAAACAGAGCAAGACAGAAAGAGAGAGATAGAGACAGAGAGAGAGATAGAAAACAACGAGTGTATCTGTCATTTCAGTGTCTCTGTTTCAGTAACTCCATAGGCAGGCTCTGCCTCTGACCTTCCTTTCTCAGTAGGATTGGTCTTTTAGATTTTGTGTGCAGTCCACTATCTCCAACATGGACGGTGCCTTTCTTCCTGGACCTTCTGAATTGATACTTTATTTAAACTTTAAATTATATTTTCCATACCACTTTCACCCAAGGACATTATACTTTCCTTTCCTTTAGCCCTAGGCCTTCATTCCCAAGTTCAGCCCTGGTTCTCAAAATCTCTTCCAGATTACCCTGCTTACCAGGGAAGAGAATGTGTACACTGAGGAAATTTATAGCCTATTTGGGGAGCTACTACTTACCATATATTTGCTTCACTACATGTAAGTTCTATGACAGATGATTCAGAAGTCATTCCCTCCCTGTACTAATCTTGCCCCTGAACATACCACTCCTTCTGCTTGGAACACACTTCCTCTTCCTTTTTCTCCAGAAGCCTTTCTCAAGCTCCCATACCTGAGTTAGATACTGTTCCTATATGTTCACTTAGCAACCTATTCTTCCTCTAACACCATAATATAATTTACTTTCTCTTTTCCCCACTATAGCACAAGCACCATGAGAGCAAGGACCTTGTTTTTTATTTTTATTTGTTGCCTTTTATATATATATATACATAATATTTGGTATAAAGTGAGTGCTCAAAAATGCAGAAAATGACCAATTACTATGTAACTATTAAACAAGCTATGATTAAAAATATTTACTAACATAGTTATTCGTAATATATTTCCATGTGGAAATATAAAATAGCATGTATAATATGACCCATTAATATTCTTCTTTTAATATACCTTTACTTTCTAATTTTGCTACCTTATTTTTTAGCAAACCTTTATTTAACATTATGTGTCAAGCGCTATTGATTTAATCTTCACAACAACCCTGTGAGGTAAGTATTACTGTCTCCATTTTAAAGATGAGGAAACTGAGAATAGGTTTTAAGTAACTTGCCCAAGAAACCCAGAACTCTGTATTCAATAAACATTTAGTACTTACATGATTTCTTTTTAAGTTAAGAGACAAACTTAGACATTTTAGTGTAAAGTGCCATTCCAATCTTCAGTAAAGGCACTTATTTGCAGAAAAAAATTCATTTTTGGACTCCAATCTACACCTACAGTATCTTTTTATATCTTTATAAGACTATTTCTGTCTCTTCAAATTCTATGTTTTGTTTTAATAAAAGTCTATGAGAATCTCTAAATTTTTAGTAACATATAAGTAATCTAGAAACAATTACGAGTATTATATAATATAAAAGTTAAAAGCCTATTTCATATGGAAAACCATATTACATATATTTTACATAAAAATGCTCATCTTTAATTCCATAACAAATAAACAAAACTTAACAATGATGACAAGGCAAACTATGTCCAAAGGATTACAGAACTAAAATCTATATCATCTGTAAGAAATTCTAGTGTTTTTTTAATCTGACAGTCACCAAAATTCAATACCTAATTATATGAAGTTAAATTAAAATGGTCCCACGAATAGAAAAAACACGAAGCTTAAAATCAAGAATCTATAATTAAAATAATGAATGCTCATAATTTCAACTAAAAACATTTTTTTTAAGATGTGAAAAAAACAATTTTGTTCAAGTTTATAATTGTATGCTCCAGCTGTCCAATTATTTAACTTTAAAATTTTAAATATCATTTACAGAGAAATGGACTCAGAGGTGGACCATCCACCGCTTTGTCCCATCTACTGATATTTTTATGGAGACTTTAAAAAGTTCCCATTCACAGTTTCCAACACATCAATCTTTGAAAAGGTATGATACCACTCTATCAAGTTAGTGTTAAGTTTAGGTAATAAAGATAACCATATGTCTGGGGTTAACATAAGGCTATAACTATATATAGGAAAACTTTAAAAATGGCTTCCCAGTGTACATAAAATAAAATGTAAGAACATTAATTTGGATTAAAGACCTTCCATAATCTGGCCCATCTATTTATTCCCATCTCCTTCGGGCCCTGATATGAAGTCTCTGTTCCAACTAGGTTATTTACAAAGTATACCCTTTTGCATCTTTACTCCAAAATTCCCAGCTCTTAGAATGACCTCTCTACTCTTTTTAAATCATTCCTATTCCTTCTTTACTACCTGTCTTCTCTGAACTGTTCCCCAAACCCTCTAGCTGACAATTGCCTCTCCTTCTTCTGAACTTCTTCAACCACTTAATATCCATCCAAGTCAACACTTGATAATTCTCATAAACTATTCTGACTTTTCTGTATGTAATCCCATCTTTTTATCTTAGGCATGGCATAATGGTGAGACGGTGGGGTGCTGAGGAGGTAGTGAGAGGGAAATATCAAAGATTTAGGCTTCCCAAGTTCCAGACTTTGCTCTGAGACTATGTTTGAAGGTCTTGAATGAAGTCTTAACCCTTTGGCTAGGTATTCAATCTAAGATCTTTAATGACAAATAATGTTTTTGAGAATTATTTGTATCTTCCATAGTGGCTTTGGGTATTATCTTACATCTTAAGTACAAAAAAATTATAAATTTGAGTTAATATGATCTGGGAAATGAAGCCAAACACCAAACTTTCCCAAAGCCAGGGCTCTCAAGCTAGGAAATAAAAGACTAGCAACAAGGCAGAGAAAACAGTTGATGAGGAAATCTGGGAGAGTCTATCAAAAAAAATAAATTATTAAAGTTGAAATAAAGTTTTTGGAAAATTGCATGAGGAGCTGATAAATATCACTGTAAACTTCTATAAGTAATCTTCATTGTACTAGAATGCTTTACAATTCAATTAAACAAATATTTGAAGTTGAGGTAAACGGCATTATTTCAGGCTTTTCATTCCAATATTTTCTAACTCTATGAACTACTCACCCACAAAACATCATACTTACTGAGATCTCTACATTTAATAGTACTATATTCAAAAGAGATACAAAGATAGTCACATGCTTCTCTCAGTTCAGGAATAGATATGCCATCAGGACAACGGATTATCCCTGTTTTATAGTAATCCTAAAAAAACAAAAAAGGCAAAGAATGCATAAAATATTTGGAGTATGAGGTAGCCAAAACTTATTATTAAGGTTGGGCTGGTAGCATTTTCAAAAACAGTGAGCTCTAAGATTTCTGAATTGGAGTATTTTAAAGTTAGGTGGGACCTCAGTTCACCTAACCACTTTTTCATTTTACCAATAAGAAAAATGTAGGCCCAAATAGGTTCACTGACTTCCCCCAATCACCGAATTATTTAATAGCAGAGGAAAATGAGAACCTAAGTCTCCCGATTATTTATGCATCTCTTCTACTATATCATGTTAATTCATATGTGCTTTCCCCCACAAGTTACTTTTCTATATGACTATCATAAATTTTTAAAATTTTTTTAAAATGTAAGGAAGTTGAATAATACATTTTAAGTTACCTTAAATATTACCTAGAGAAATGAGCAAACTTATGGTTTTTAGAAAAGAACTTCAAAGCCATATCAAGTACTAAAATATGTAAAATAGAAGACACAGTTAGATATTCTTCTTCCAAATAGTACCCTTTGGTGTTTCTCATATTACTATAGTCAATCGACAGTAATTATTTCAAAAATCTATTTAAAACATTGTTAAGGGCTGGCCCCAGAATTACAAATAAGTTACTCCATAGCTAAGCTACAAAAATTTTTCTTGCTTGTCAACTTAAGGTGGGGAGTTAAATGGAAGTATGGGCAGCTGAAAGAAGTACTTCCTAAAAAATTAAAATCTGCTTCAAGTTTCTTGTTGAAAAAATCTGCATATAAGTGAACCCACACAGTTCAAACCTGTGTTTTTCAAGAGTCAACTATACTTTTCCTGTCTTGTACCTCAGGATCCTCTCACTCCTCTTCCCCCAAAACTATTTGAGGAAATCTATTTTCAGATTGTGACATAAACTGTCACACATTATAATCAAATCTTTAACACTATTTTGAAATTACGAGTAGAGATCCTGTAATACTAATTCAAATATTCCTCAAAATAAAGGGTTAACACTTCGAAATAAAAATATTTAAAACAAAGATGCGAAAAATTACATTTTAGAGATGACTTTTAAATGTTCATAAATGTTCGCATTGCTGGTTATGTGCAATAAAATATTAGAATTCAAGTAGCCGCATTCATTCTCAAGTAGCAAAAAACGATCAACTTATTTAAGAGAATTAAGGGAGGAATAACATGATTTTTTACATGCTCACATCAAACCCTTGAAAGAACTGCCTATGCAGACCTAGGAGATGAATCATCCCTTATCCTAACCTCTCAAAGGTCATAAAATTCATTCATTTATATCATATTATCTTTATATACCAAAATAAAAATGAATTAAACGGTATTTAAAAAAACAACAATATATTGCATATCTCCATAAAGATACCCACATAGAACTCTGATTTCAATTCAAGTATCTACCAAGAAGAGATCATATAATTAAGGCAAAACACATAAGAAACAAGGACTTACCAGGATAGCTCGAAATACAGTGGAGCCAATCCCCTCTGCCACCTCATACTCTCCCTTCTCATTGGGACGTGTAAAGTTATGTTCTCTGCCAGATCCAAACATCCTATAAGAGCAAATAATTAAGAAATATATCAATAGGATACTTTCTTCAAAAGGGAGAATTGATTTCTTGTACAAAACTAAAAAGGAATTATAATTTAAGCATTAAATTATATCATTAAATTAGTTCAAGAATTTTTATCAGAAACTTATTCTGGTAAATGTAACAAAGGAATATTTAAAATATTCTCTTTTTGATGGGAGGGAACAGTAGTATAGATTCCCTTTAAACAAACAAAATCAACTGATAAAATTCAGAAGCTAAAGAACTTTCCAGCCCCATCTTCTCAAGGAAAAAAAATCAATCAATCTAGGGGAAAAGGTGACTTATACCAATCTTACCAGGAATTTTTAAAAAAAGGAAAAGTCAAACTATATTATTTGTGCCTTTTCCTTAAAACTTTCTTCTTCATTTCAAAGTTAATGCTATAATGCAGCAATACAGTAATCTAAAGTCGGAAAAAGTAAGACAGTATAATAAGCACGTTAGTTGTTTCACTTTTCACAATCCACAAATACAGGAAATCTTGCTCAAAATTCTTACACCTGCTTTCCAGAACTGAAAAACAAGCTAACAAATGCTGGGGCAGAGAGGAGTGAAGAAGAAAATGAAAAGTTTAAATAAATAAGTAAAGATCTCTTAATATTAATTTTTACATTAAAAAAATACAAATAGACATTTTTTCAGGTCATATTGTTGACCCTTGAACAGTAACCATTTAGGAAAGAGGCAATTTGCAAAATATGTCCTTCAAAATGAAAAGTTTAATACATTACTCCCAAGAAAATTTTTAAATTGTGATTAAAGGAAGTAGAACCTCCTCCAAAAACATCTAGTCCAGAGATTCCCAGATATGGGCATTGCACTGACCACAAAATTTCAGAACAAATTTGGGAGGCTGCCACAGGGTTGCCACTATTTGATTTTCATAAGTTAGGGTATTATGTACCATTTGCTTATCACGTCTTTTCATAAGACAGGGTATTCTAACAAAAAAAAATTAGGAGGATATAATTGCTGAAAAAATGACAGTCCTTAAAATTGTACTTAACTACATGAAAAAAAAAAAAGTAGAACCTCTGAATCCCATACCACCATTCCTAAAGTAAACATGGCTGACCTAAGAATTCTACTCAATAATTTCCCAATTTAAATGGTTTCCCCTTTGTTATAACAAAGAAATCTCTAAAGAACAAAGCTTTTTTATTTGTTTCTTAAAGAATGCCAACTGCTTTTTACAGTTCTCATGAATAATTTACATCCCCAAAAATATGCTTTAGCCAAATGACATAGAAGGAAGCCTTCATTGATATAAAAAATACAGTCTTTCAGGAATCACAAATGTCATGCAATTTTCTCAAATACTTAAACTTTTTACAAAAGGAGAGTGCTATACTTTTCAGATCAATCCGTTTTTTTGTTTTTTGAGTTTTTTTGGAAAATGCAGCCTAACAGCTGGAGCAAAATATCAAATATCTACTTTTTAACTGTGTTTCTTTCAAGTTTAGGTAAAAAATAAAGTATTACAGTGTCAAGTCATCCTCCTAATAGCTTCCATCAATAGTCTTCCCCTATGCTACTAAAAATACATAAAAGCCTATAGTGCCTATAGTTCACGTATTTTTTCCCTCACAGATGCAAAACCAATATTAAATATATATATAAATATATACTCAAAATGTATAGTATCATATGCTAGCATTTATTTTTGTATTCAGAGACACACACACAGAGGTATCCCAAATACTCATATGTAACCTAAAAAATTTTTTTTACCTTATGGAAACTTCTACTTCATACATATATGCTCCTTCATTTTATATTCAAGTGAACAGAAAGATACTAATTTTATAATTAAAAGGTATTTGATCCTAGTTTTCAACACACTGAAAAATCAATCTATATTGTCTATATCATTCTTAGACTGCAGCTCCCAACTACAAACTTAACATTAATCTGTTACTCTAGATGAGCACAGACTGGAAGATAACTATTAATCTCTCCATTCTACTAACTACTTGTTAATCACATTCCCTTTTTCAAGTATCTATATCAAACTGACAACTCGCATTGACTTTTCAGCTAACCGAACTGTTGGGTCCTTTCTTTTAAACAAGACTGGCACTTGCTGTATTTAATGACTGATTTCTGCTGTATGTGTTGGGTTTTTTTTTTTCCCCTTTAAACAAGACTGATACCTGCTATATTTGATAGCCCCAAGTAAAGGAAACATTATCACTGTTAAATTCACCTATTTAGATGCAATCTACAGGCTGTGGTTTTGGCCTGTAGAGATCTTTTAGTATTCTGTCTTCATTAACTAATATATTTACTATTACTACTGGTAAAGCAAAAATCCTTAGAAATAAAATCAATTTCAAGATCTGACTCTACCACTTTCTAGCTGTATAAACTTGAACAAGTTACTTAACGTTCAAAAGCTCAGTTCTTTCATCTGTAAAATAGGAAAACTACATTCCAATGAGAATTACTGTTACAAAAAAAATTTAAAAACTTTAACGAAAAATAATGTGAAAGTGCTTTATAAGTAATAATACAAAGAACTGCAATAATACAAACCTGCCCAACATTGTATTTGGCTGTGCAGTAAAAATGGATGGGTCTACAACGAATCTAGTGTTATCCACTATTAGCGTCACTCGTTCTGATGTTCGTACATTCCGAGCTCCTTCTTTTACATTTTCATATACAAACACCATCTCCCCAGACATCTTACAGTTACCCTCTGAACTTGACTGACTACTGTTTCTGCTGCTGTTCCCAGCACTGCTACTGGAACCATTTGGAGATGCTTTTTGAGGACGAGGACTGCTTGGACGAGAGGAACTGTGATCTTTTTCTCGTTCTGAAATAAAGATGTTAGCAAACAAAGTTATGCTAATTTCCTTTTAAAAAAATTCAGGGTCCATATATAGCTTTTTTAAAATTTTGATATAGAAAAGTTGTTTTAAATCATAGC
>NW_006431079.1:4403469-4421210 GCF_000325575.1 Pteropus alecto
TCAACATTTTACAGAACACCATAAATATTCATTTATTTCCCAGGAATAAAACCTAAAAGCATCAAAATGTTTTCCAAAATACTTAACCTTTGTAGGCTTTTAAAAAGATGTATGGCTTACTAATGTTGGCCAAGACTAAGATCAAAATTAAAGTAAATTTTATGTTATTACTCTATTTAAAAATGTATAGAAACCCAAGGAACAGAATCACAAGTCGAATAAGTAAGCATTGAAAGTTAGTAAAAGATTAATAAGAATACCGATTTAAACTCTCCTAAATGCTAAAAGTATGCTATTCTGAGAACACAAAGTAAAAATTTTAGAATCTGTGTTAATAAGGGCATTTCAAAACCAGCAATTTAACTCACATAAGGAAGGTCCTAAATAAAAGAATTCACTAAGGACAGAAGTATTTATTTTTTCAAATGACTTTTAACGTCTACCAAAGTGGCTTTAATAGCTGATGATATATTACTTTCTTTTCTTTCTCACTTTCATTGAATAAAGAGCACTGCTACAAATTTTAGAGGATCATGTAATTATCATCTCTAATTTTAATAGGTAGGAAATACTATTAAAATTCAGAACATTTTTTTAGATGTTCCAATATTCTACAAAAGGGAAATTAAAAGTAAGATTTTGTGATTAAGTTTCCTTTAGGGGCTAGATCACTAAATTTTAAAGGTGACCTAAAAATGTACCTCTACCTCATCAGTTTCATCAGCTTTTGCCAAATTCCTCCATGACTCAGGCTACTTAGAACACTCTGTACAGCTTTACTGATTATATAATTAGATTTGCAGTATCTCCAGAGATACTCTGACACCTCTCTTTTATTGCCTGTTTCCACAATGTTGGTAGCAAAATTTACTAAAGTAATAATTTATTATATCCTATTATCTTCCCATATACTGAACAAACTATAATCTTTTATTTACACTTTTGTTGATTTTTGGCTTATCAGTAGCAGTCTGACTTCAAGGACCTACTTAGATATTGACAATTTCTATATATATTTAGACCTTAATATAAATGACTTTGATTTATAACAATCAGAAACTACCTCATACAGTATAGTATGTCAAGGTATTTAAAATATTTAGCCCTTTCCCCAGTGGAAAATGAAAATCAGCAAGTTCACATTGCTTATATAATCCTCTGCCTCAGACTAATGCTTTACAGTCATACAATGTATTTACCTGGGGTAATATAATAGTGTTCATTTATAGTAATGTGTAGGAAGAAAAAGACGTGAGCAAGTTGCCAAGAAGCAAAACACTTCATACCTACCCTTTCATCTTCTATTTTTATTAGAAATACTGTCAAAAATTAAAATAAATTACTCCCTGATGGCTATTCTAGTATTCACTTCCTTTTCTTTCAGGATGATTAACCAAGGATTCCTATCAATTTTCTTTTATTGATAGTAAATTTATTATAGATATTATTGATATTTACAGTAAATTTATTGATAGTATTTATTACAATCATTTAAACTACTTTAAACCACTGTTATATCTCATATGATAAAAATCAACTTGACAAAATTTGTATATCTACATGTCACAATTATAAAGGCTTTTCAAACTAATTCTTTTATAAGACTTTTTAAGAGTCTTAAAAATAATTCATTTTTAAGTTTCATATAATAAACTGTTTTTTTCACAGCAAGAACCAAGCTAAGTTAAAACAGGAGCAACTGTTAGGTTCACCAAAGGAGGAACACACAAGGTCGAAGGGATTAAGCAAGGTTTATTGCAGCAGAGTGACAGCCGGGCTGAGCCAAAGATGGCATCAGCCCCAAATGTGAGGGGACCTAAAATTTATACGGGGCTTGAGGTGGGCTTTTTCAGTGGAAATATTTTGGGTGGGTAAATTGAGGAAGGGAGGAAAGTCTGGTGAAACGGGACGTGAGCATGTAGTGTTGCCAACCCAGACATTGCAAGGTCCGGTTCCCACTCAAAAGGTAAGGGAGGAGAGTCTGGTTCCCACGCTATGGGGGTAAGGGATAGGGCCCTCCGGGACCTAACAGCAACTGAATAAAAGTAAAAAGTTAATTATATTCTGAAGTATTAAGCACAATCCATTGTCATTACTACTTTAAAAAGGTAATGCATGCTTTAAAAAATTGTTGGGAAAGTTAGTTGATTTACCTACCAACATGGTGCTGTCTTGTTGGAGAAGTGACATTTCTAATACAAGGAGTGAGTTGTGATTCTGTTCTTTCATGAGATGAATCTCGTGATCTGTCACTTGACCTTCGTCTATCTCTTGATCTCTCATGTCCTCCACTAGCACCATGTAGACTCATTTTGGTGTGGTCGACAACTCCTTTAGCAATACGTGAGGGAGTACTGATAAATTACAAAAGAAAATTAACCATAAAACATGAGACACAAACAGTTTAAACAAAACCAATTAACATAAAACTACTAATATTTTGAAGGGCAAGAATCAAATGATACTTTACATTTCTGAAACCTAATTTACCTCAAACCTATAGGTGTTATAAATTCAGGGGCCTATGTCTTTAAAGATCACATAAATCCAACACAGTTTTTTTAAGGATGAGAAAAGTAAAGCCCAGAAAGATTAACTGACTTTTGAGTAAGTAATAGCAGTAATACTACTAGTATTAGTACTAGTGGTTGTAACCACCCAGATCTCCTCAATATTACTCAAATGTTCTATTGATTTCTTTGATTGTCGGGGGTGGAGGGAAGAAGAGGGAAAGAACACCAGCTTCTGGAACTCTTAAAAAGCTGAGGGAGCGGGGAAAGTAAATGGCCTCCCTGTCAAATATATAAAATAAGTCTACATGCTAACTTCAATCAACTAACTCATTTGATTTTGATTGAACTCTTTTCAAAATTTTTAAAAACATTTCTCTAAAAAGCTTAACTGCACTGACTGTGTAAAGTCACAGAATTTAAAATTTTAAGACATCGTATGTAAATTTACACATGAAATGTGAATAATGGAGAATGATAATGAAAATAGTCTAGTTGACAGAATTCATTCACACAATTATTTATTAAGTTATTGGTACTATGTGTGCAATGCTGTGCTACATGATAGCAGAGAAGCTCCCTCAAGAAGCTTGATTTAAGTGTAGCAGTAAAACATGAATATGTAGAAATTTCAACAATTCAAGAGGTATCCCAAATTCAAATGTAAAATGACTAAATGTAGCTCAAATACATATATAACAAGTGAGTGATAAATGCTTGAAGATCTCAGAGGAAGAAGAAGACACCACCGTAGATTAAGGTCAGTCACCAGTGAACCAGGCACTGACAAATAGATAAGATTTTAATAATCAAAATACATTGCAGTAGGAAAACTGACAGAAACAAAAATGAGAGCGCCAGACCTCAGGCATTTTGGAAATTTACAATTTTAGCATATGCCATAGTTTATGGTTTAAAAACATTAAAGTGTTTTATATAAAACAGAAGAAATAAAAGGAACTTTATGGCTTTAGAGTAATAAAGACTTAGAATCAAATCGTCCTTTAATACATGAATGCTCAAAATGCTGAATATTACTTAACATTTTGGAAGCTTAGTTTCCTCATTTTTTAAATAAAAGATGAGAAAAGTAAAGCCCAGAAAGATTAACTTTTTGAGTAAGTTAATCTTTACTTTATAAACTTAATATTAGGATTAAATAAATAAAGTATAAGTAGGCTGACTAGCAATGTACCCAGGACAGTAGAATCACCCAGTAAATATTAGTTTGTTTAGTTATGACAGATGAGGATATTAAAGTTCAAAATTACAAGACTTGCTCAGAGTCACATAGTATTTAGTGTGTATGCTAATAATAATGCAACCTAAGTCTTTTGATTCATTCCAGTACCCTTTCTATATTATTACCCTGCTCTCCTTCACTGAAATTATTTAAAATTTAATCTTCCTGATGATTCAGTTTTAAATCCTGCAGTGCTTCAAGGTCATCTCCTCTGTTGGCTTATTAGTTATAATACTAGTTTTGCTATTTTAGTGGTTTGCTACGTCATGAAAATCAGTTATCACCTCACTGTAACAGACTACGAAGACAAAAGATAGGGCTGACTTGTATTTACCCTAAGAGTTACTTGTAGAGAAATAAAGGCAACCAAACTATCAGCCTTTATCAGTCACTGTCTCTTATAAACCTACAGAAAAGAAAAATTCTACTCCTACCTTTTTCTAGTGAAAAAGATCAGAGTAGGATTGCATCTTTAGAACATAATCTTTCTCTTCAAACAGAACAAATTAAAAGATCTTAATGCATTTATGTTAAAAACCTTACATCAGAAACAATAGATTTTCTGATTCAAGTCCTAAAGTAGAAAAAAGAAAGGAATCTATACAAATAGATCAAGAATAATATATTTAAAAAATAACTCCTAAGATTATTCTGGCTGCTAAGTTACAAAAATGTGCTAAGCACATTTTCTAAATATGAATCTAATTAATAATTTAATGCACAATGTACAAATACAACTACAACCAAGGCAAATGCAGGATAAATGTTCAATTTGAGTAAAGGCCAAGCAAACTCATCAAAAAAATGTTTCCACCAGACATCTCTGTAGCTGAAACATGAAATACTGGTAAGCATTCTGTTGAAATACTGGCTTCACTTCTAAACTGTTTAGATTTTAAATGTAAAAGATATTATAATATACTTCCTTCCTTTACTTTCATTCCCACATGAGAGATACTCTGAATCAGACCTTCAAAATCAGATGTCATGAAAGACTAATTATGTCCTACTCTATTTAATTAAATAATTTTAGATCGGGAAAGCACTCTTAGGGTAAAAATAATTAATGTGCGCAAAATAAAATGAGGACAAGCAGGTTCAGAGTAGATAATTCTGCTTCATGCTGCATTTAAAAGAATTTGTGATATATAAATTGAGGACAGGTAAGGAGATAAAAAGTACATTAGCCCTCAAATCTAGCCACGACAAAGTAATAAGGACTGAATTTACTTTCCTTTCTAAAACAAGTTCCCAAGATGGATGAAATATATGAAACAATGGTTTGCAAGACACAGTACATCATGCAAAGAGAGTGATCCTTGAAAGATGGAAAACAAATGAGATAAGCCTAACAACTGCCCAAATTATTAACCTGAGAGAGTTTCCAGAGTAAACACAAGGAGGCAAAACCAAGGCAAAATCTGGTGAACTCTGAGTTAAAAATACGGAGCTGAGAGGTTGGGCACAATAGATGGCTAGAGTTAGGAAAGAGTACCAGAGAGGGGAAATTAACTCAAAGGATTAGAGGAGAAGATGCCCAGGATTCACATAGGGCCTGTTCCTCTCAGTCAGGCTGGAAAATCTCATAAACCTCATAGGGGCACTGCGGTGAGATTCTGAAAGGTCTTGGCTCTGCAACGGGAAATAATTGGAGCACTACCATAGTCACAGCTAATAAATCTTAACAGCAAGACCTGAAAGACTCAAATTGTTCCAAGTAACTAAAGTGAACCAAACTAAAACAAAGTTCAAGAATATTTATACAAATACAAAAATATCCAGCAACCAAACAAGATAAAATTCACAATGTATAGCATCCAATAAAAAATTATCAGGCACAGCCACTATGGAGATATTATCCATAATCAGGAAAAAAATGGATCAGCAGATACAAACACAGAATTGATAAAGACAGCAATTGCACTTCTGGTTATTTATCCAAAGAAAACCAAAACAATCATTGCACTCCAATATTCATGGCAGCACAATTAACAATAGCCAAGATATGGAAGCAACCTAAATGCCCATCAACAGATGATTAAATAAATTATGGTTCATATATACAATGGAATATTACTTAGCCATTTAAAAAAAGTGAAATCTTATCATTTGCAATGACATGGATGGATCTAGAGGTTATTATGCTGAGTGAAATGTCAGACAGAGAAAGATAGATACCATATGATTTCACTTATATGCAGTATCTAAGGAACAAAAGAAACAAACTAATCAAAAACAGACTCACAAATATAGTGGACAATTTAGTGACAGACAGAGGGGAGAGTGGTTGGGAGGCTGGGAGAATGGAGTGAAGGGTTAAAGAAGTACAAATTAGTAGTAGATAGTTGGGCACAGGGAGCATGGAAGAAGGAATGCAGTTAGCGTTAATATGATGGCTAAGTGGAGGGCCAGGGGAGGGAGGGAGCAATTGGAGGATTGTTTTATGAACATTATAGATGTCTACCTAATATACTGTATATTTGAAACTAATTTAAATAAATAAACTTATTTTTTAAAATTATCAGGCATACGAAGCTGCAGGAAAACATAACCTATAAGGGGGGAAAAAAACGTCAACCAAATCAACCCAAAACTGACACACATCTTAGAATTAGAAACGAAGACAATTAAAACAGTCAGTATAACCATATTCCTCCAAAAAATTACGTAGAGATACACAAGATCAAAAAAAAGATTCAAATCAAGCTTCCAGAGATAAAAATGACGATGTCTGAGATGAAAAATACACTGAATGAAACTAATGAAGATTACACATTATAAAAGAAAATATTCATGAATCTGAAGACACAGCAATAGGAAATAATGCAAAATGAAACACGAAAACTAGACAAATAGAGCACGAGTGAACTGTGGATCAACTTTAAGTGTCATAATATAAGTATAAAAAATGGAGTCCATAAAGGAAGAGAGGTGGAGAAGAGAAAAAATATTTGAAGAAATCAGGTCTTAAAATGTAGTGAAAAACTACAAACCTATAGATGCAATATGCACAACAAATTCCAAACATATTTTATGAAAAAATAAAATATAAAAATGAAGCAAAACAAACCAAAAAACCTGTCAATCTTCATGTTATATCCAGTAAAAACATCTTTCAAAAATAATGGGAAAATGCATTTTCAGACACACAAAAAGAGATAAATAAATTCATCATGAGCACACTTCCACTATAAGAAAAATTAAAGGAAGCCCGTCAGGCAAAAGAAAAAATAATGTCGGATGAAAATATGAATCTACACAAAGGAATTAAGAACATTGAAAATGGTAGCTACATAGGAAAATATATCATTTTTTTCTGTTGTTTAAATATCTTTAAAATATTAGTTTAAACAATAATTATAACAATATAGTATGGGGTTTATAACATATACATATGACTATAATAGCACAAAGTTTGAGAGGAAAGACATAGAAGTACACTAGTGTAAGGCTCTTACACTATACAACAAATGGTATAATAGCACTTGAAGGTAGACTGATAAATTAAAAACGTATATTATAAGCCCTAAATCAGCCACTAAAGGAAACAAAGAATTATAGCTAATAATCAAACAAAGGAGATAAAATGAAATCATAAAAAAGATACAATCCAAAAGAGACAAAGAAAAAAGAGGAGGACAGGGTAACAAGAATAAAAGAGACAAACAGAAAATAAAACAGCAAGATAACAGACTTAACCATAGCCATATCTATAATCACATTAAATGTAAATGATCTAAGCCATAAAAAGTAAAGATTATCTGAGTAGATATAAAAGCCAGACCCAACTATATGCTGCCTACAAAAAGTACACTTTAACTATAAAAGTACAAAGAGGTTCAATATAAAAGGATAAGAAAAGATAAACTATGCTAACACTTATCAAAAGAAAGAGTGACTAAACTAGTATAAGACAAAGTAGACCTCAGAGCAAAGAATATTACCAAGGCATTTCATAAGGATAAAGGGATAAATTTATTAACAGCACTTAAAAACCCCCAAAGTTCTTCTGCCTCAAAACAGAGGTTCAAAATATATGAAGAAAAAACTGATAAAATGACAAAGAGAATGAGACAATTCACATTTATAGCAAGAAATTTCAATACCCCACTCATAATATTTGGCCAAGCAAGTAGACAGAAATCAGTAAAGATGAATAAAATTTGAACACTATCAACTGGCTTGACCTGACATTTATAGAACATTGTGGCCAACAAGCACAGAAAACTCATAATTTTCATGTGTACACAGAAAATTTATCAAGACAAATCACATTCTGGCCAACAAATCTCGATAAATTAAAAAGAATTTAATCATACAAAGTATATTCTCAGATTATAATGATTAAATAAAAATTCAGTAACAGAAAGATATCTGGAAAATCTCCAGATATTTAGAAATAAAATAACACCTTTTTGAATAACTTATGGAGCAAAGAAAAAATCAGAAAGGAAAACAGATAATTTTTAAGTGAATAAAACACCTATCATATCAAAATACGTGGAATGACATGACATATAACAGCAGCTAGGGAGCAAATTATAGTATTAAGTGCTTATATTAGAAAAGAAAATCTAAGAAAAATCATGTTAAGTTTCCACCTTGAGAAACTAGACAAAGAGCAAACAAAGAAAGTAGACAAAATAAATAAAGATCAGAATGGAAACTGAAATAATAGAAAACAGAAAAAAGAATAGGGTAAACCAATTAAAACAAAAACTGGTTCTTTGAAAAGATTATTAAAATTTATAAACCTCTAGCTAGACTAGAAAAAAATGCAAAGATTTGCATTTTGGAAATGAAAAAGCTGATATCACTACAAAGGTTACATACAGTAAAAGAATGAGAGAAGAATATTATAAACAATTTTATGCAAAAAAGCTCATCAACTTAGACAAACTGAACAAATTCCAGAATACCAAAAATGCACTCAAGAAGAAACAGATAAGGTGAATAGCTCTATGTTAAAATATTGAATTTGTAGTTAAGAACTTTCCCTCTAAGAAAACTTCAGGCCCAGATGGTTTCACCTATGAATTCAACCAAGCTTTTATGGTAGAAATATCAATCCTACACAAATTCTTCCAGAAAATTAAAGAAAAGATATTACCCTAACTCATTCTAAGAGGCCAACATTACCCAGATACCAAAATCAGACAAAGACGTTACAAGAAAACCACAAATCTATATCACTCGGAACACGGATGAAAATATTTTAAACAAAATTTTAATAATTCGAATATAGCAATATATAAAATATATAATTTATATAAAATATAAAATATATAAAATAGCAATATATAAAAATGTCCATACATCATAACCTAATAATGACCTTAATTCTAAAAATGCAAGATTAGCCAAATATTCAAAAGTCAATCAATGTAATTCATCACATTAACAAATTAATGAAGAAAAAATCTGTAGCTCAATATATGTAGAAAATACATTTAACAAAATCCAAAATCCATTCCTGATTTAAAAACAAAAAAGCTCAGCAAAGCAGGAATACAATGGAATTTCATCAGTTGGATAAAAGATATCTATGGAAAACCTAGAGCCAATATCACACTTAGTAGTCAAAGACCAAATGCTCTCCTGATATCACTGTTAAGAGAATAAAACCATATATCTGATAAAGGACTTGTATCGAGAATATATATAAAGAACTCTCAAAGAAATAAGCAAAAGATTTAAGGTATACAAAAAAAGTACATGAAAGATGCTGAATATCATTAGTCATTAAGGAAATACAAATTAAAACCATAATGTGACACCATTTCACATCTATCTGAATGGCTAAATAAAAAGACTGACAATATCTAGTGTTGGTGAATATGTATATGAAATGGAACTCTTACATACTAAGGTAAAATGGTACCACCAGTTTGGAAACGGTTTCAGAAAATAACTTGACAGTTTCTTAAAAAGTTAAAAATACACTAGCCAATATAATCCAGCCATTCTATTTTAGGTATTCACCCAAAAGAAATAAAAGCATGTGTCTGTGAAAAGATGCAAGCATTGTTAGTAGCTTTATTTGTAATAGCCCTAAATTGGAAACAACCTAAATGTCTATGAACAGGTGATTGGATAAACAATTTGTGCTACATTCTTACAATAGAACACTATTCAATAATAAAAAGGAATGAACTACTGATACAAATTAACATGGATCAAGCTCAAAATAACTATGCTGAGTGTAAAAAGCCAAATACTCTCCCCTGTCAAAAAAGGGTACATTTATATCAAATTCTAGGAAATACAAACTAATGAATAGTGTCAGAAAACAGACTGGTGGTTGTCTGGACATGGAGTACTGGAGTTGGAAGGGGCAGAAGGGTTACAGAGGACCCCAAGAAAACTTTTGAGTGTGACAGATATATTCATTACCTTGATTGTTGCAAGGTTTCATGAGTGCATACAAAGGTCACAACTTACCAAACTATACTCCAGAATTGGCCGCTTGGCCAAAACACAGCGTGCTTAAGGCTACCCTCCCAGGGAACTGCTACTTAGCCATAGGAATTACATTTAATAAAGTCATGCCTTTTTTCTCCTAATAGTTAATCTTTTCCTCTCGTGTTTTTAACAGAATTCACTAAGCGATCTTTCACCAACCTACACGGATTCTTGCATCTTCCTCTTGTAACATGTTCATGTTCTCATGAAACCAAAAGCATTTCTACAATCAGATTAAAAACAACTACCATCTCCAACTGGTCTCCTTGAAAATTTCACAAATCGATATTTATTACTCAATAAAGTTATTACCTAAACCTTAATCGTGAATCTGCTAAGATTTTAACAACTAAGGTACATCATTTCCACCACCCCTAGTTATGTAAATAAACCCACCTTAAACATATACTCTTATTACCAAATCTCTCATACACAGCTGGTGGGATTTTAAATAAGTACAGCAACTATGGAAAATAGCATGGAGGTTCCTCAAAAACTTAAAAACAGAACTACCATATGACCCAGCAATTTCACTTCTGGGTATTTACCTGAAGAAATCCAAAACACTAATTTGAAAAGATATATGTACCCCTATCTTCAATGCAGCATTATTTACAATAGCCAAGATATAAAAGCAACCTAAGAGTCCATGGATAGATAAATGGATAAAGATGTGATACACACATACAATGAAATGTTACTTAGCCATAAAAAAGAATGAAATCTCACCATTTGTAACAACATGAATAGACCTAGAAGGTATTAACTAAGTGAAATAAACCAGAGAAAAACAAATACTATATGATTTCACTTATATGTGGACTCTAAAAAACAAACTAAACAAACAAAACATAAACAAACTCATAAATACAGAGAACAAACTGGTGGTCACCAGGTGAGAGGGCGATTGGAAGGATGAGTGAAAAAGACATATGAAAAAGGTGACAAACTGGCAGATACAAAATAGTGACAGGGATGTAAAGTACAGCCCAGGGAATATAGTCAAACTATTGTAATAACTACATATGGTGTCAGATGGGTACTAGACTCATCAAGGTGATCACTTCATAAGCTATATAAATGTCACTGTATTGTAAACCTGAAACTAATATAATATTGTATGTCAACGGTAATTAAAAAATAAATTTTAAAAAAGAAAAAGAGAACTACAAATACATGCAACAATGTGAATGGATCTCAAAGGCATTATGCTAAATTTAAAAAAAAAAATCCCAAAAGTTTACATACTATCAGATTCTATTTATAGAATATTCTCAAAATGAGAGAAATACAGTGATGGAGAACAAATCAAGGGTTGCCAAAAGTTAGGGATGGGGAAAGGGTGTGACTCTTAAAGGGAGGCATGATGTACTTTCTTTGTGGTGATGGAACAGTTCTGTATGCTGTTTGTGGTGGTAGTTACACAAATGTATATATGATATCATAGACTATATACCAGAAAAAAGTGCATATAAAAACTGATGTCTATAGTTTATAGTATTGTACTAAGGTCAATTTCCTGGTTTGATAATGTACTACATTTATGTGAGATGTTATCACTGAGGGAAGCTGAGTAAAGAGTACTCAGAAACTCACTTTTGCAATTTCTTGCAAATCTAAAATTATTTCACAATAAAAAGTTTAATAAACATAATTTTAAAAAGCAATAGACAATGTAGAGACAAAAAAAAAAGCAAAACAATAAACTCAGTGATATAAAAGGTACTATACCCATAAAACAAAGACAAGGATGCTATTTTTTTTTTTAATTTAGAGAATGAGAAAGTTGAGAAGAAATTCAAAACACAATGGCATAAATTTTTTAAAAGAATGAAAAGAAAAATTGGGAATAAAAGGACAAAGAAATGAAAAATAAGAAGAAAAGAATGAGGAAATTAGAGGATTATTGAAGGAGGTCAACATTTAACTAATATGTTTCAGAAAGAACAAAGGGAAGTAAATTATCAAAGAAAAAATACATGAAAAATTTCCAGAAGTAACTGGTATTACTAGAACTGCTGCTCTGACAGAAGTTATTATCAAATATACTAAAACATTAAAAATATAATTTAAATACAAGTATATGTAAATATAAATAAAATGTAAAATATATACAAGTGAATGAAACTTATGTACGGTATCTTTATGTAGTATACACATGGCCAACCTTACAGCATTTCAGGCAATTACCTTACTTATTTATTTTTAAACATTTTCAGCAACTAACATAATCTGGTGCATCTTATTAATGTTTATTGAATTAAGCTGAAATTTCAGGGTATTTATAACATCTAAATATTTCCCTTTGGCAACTCTTTATTCCTTGTCACATACTAACATATGTATGTGTAAAGACACAGATACAGCTTTATGGTTTACAAGGTGTTTTAAACATATAATCAAGCTTAGAATTCACAAACTATGGCCAAGGGGCCAAATTCAAGCCTTTAGCTATTCTGTAAATAGCTTTATTAGAATACAACCATGTTCCTTCATTAATATATTGTTTATGGCTGCTTTCATGCTAGTAGCAAAACTGAGTAGTTGCGACAGAAACTGTGTATAGCCCACACAGCCAAAAATATTTACTATCTAGCCCTTTACAGAAAATGTCTGCCAATCCTCAGGGATGTCAGTAACTGTGATGACATAAGAAATGCTGTCAAACTTCTAAATCTATTATCAACAGAAGAAATGCAAATTTCTCTCATCTTTTCTCTTTTCTGTCAATTAGCCTTTTCTATAAGCTTTTTTGTTCTGTTTAATATACTAGGTCAGTTTCCCAAGGAACAAAAGCTAATTACTGAAAAAGGCAGTTCTCAACTGAGGGATGGGCTATGCTCTCAAAGGTCACCTGAACGTCTTTTTTTGATGCATTTATTCCATAGAAATATTTTAAGTAATACTTAATCCCAGATTACCCCACCTAAAGACCATTTTAGCAAGAAATATAGCCAAGAATAGTTCTAATACTAGTCCTAAATCCGGACATATTTCTCTTCTTCCTACAATCCCATTGTCAGATATGTCAGCAACTCCAGTGAGAAGCAGTAGCAGCGGCAAGAGTTTGATGTACTGCTATATGACTATTCTAAAAGCATCTTTAAAATCAAATTGTAGAGTCTACAGCCATGCCATCCTGAACAAGCCCGATCCCGTCTGATCTCGGAAGCTAAGCAGGGTTGGGCCTGGTTAGTACTTGGATGGGAGACCACCTAGGAAGACCAGATGCTGCAGGCATAATAAATAAAAAATAAAGGATTGTAAGCTGACAAAGTCCTTGCAATCTGTGAGGTCAACCAAAGGTTGCCTTGCCCAGAATAAAAATAAAATAAAATAAATAAATAAAAATTAAAAAATCAAATGGTAGACCTAGACATTGAAATTTTGACAGAAATATATCCCTTAGTAGCCAAACTTTAACATTTTACTATCAAGGTAAAAGTTCTGCCAACTGATAAAAATAAATTTCATGTAAAGAGTATAGAGCAGGAGGTTTCGTTTGCTTTTAATAATCAAAAATATCTATTACCTTGTTTCCGGCTTTTGAACTTTAATAAACAAAGGTGTTGCTAGGCAAGCACCTCTACAAATTGAAGAGTCTCTGAATTGAAGCTGTAATATTTAATTCATTATACTGCTAACTTTTTTAGTTCTAAAAAAATTACAGTTTTAAATCATCAGTAAGTATTCAAGTGCTTGCAATATACAATAACTAAAATAACTATAATAACAAAATATTCTTATCCCCTCCCCAGCAATTCAACTCTATCAAATATTCACTGAACACCTATCACATGCTACTTACTATTCTAGTTCTGGTGGATATAACCAAGACAGTCTCTGCCTTCAAAATTAATACATTCTGTTAGAGAAAAAACATAGAACATATAAAATAAATACATTAAATGTCATATGGTGATAAATGCTGCAAGGTAAAATAAAGCAGGGTAAAAAGGACAGAGCCATGGTTTTGAGGTGAGAGGTTCTATTTTACAAAGAGTGGTCAAGGTAGGACTCTGATGAGACAATGTCTGAGCAAAGACCCAAGGAAGTAAGAAACAGAACTATAAGAACATACGAGGGAAGAACAGGTACAAAGGCCTTGGGCAAGAGTAATCTTTGGTTTTTTCAAGGCAATCAAAAAGGCCAGGATAACTGGAGCACAAAATGCAAGAATAGTATTAAAAGATGAGCTCAGAGAGACAAGACAAAAACCAGATCATGAAGGGCCTCGAAGGAATGTTTAAAGGGTTTCTGCTTTTGATCTGAGTGAAACAGGTACCACTGAAGTACGAATTACTTGATCTAATGTATGTTAGATCAAGTGGACAATAGAAAAAGGGGGCAAAGGTAAAATTCAAGTGACCATTTCAGAGGCAATTGAAAATCCAGGTAAAAGTTAAAAGTGACTTGGACCAGGGTTGTGGCAATGGTATGTGGTAGAGGGCACGAGACTACATAATGAAGAACAAGACTTTGGAATTTGATTAAATGTAAGAGACGAGAGAAGGGAGTGATGGATGACTATGATTTTGGCCTGAGCAACCTAAAAAAAGGAAGTTCCATTTTACTTAATAAGAATGAGAGTAAAATACTTAACATTCTTCTCAAGTAACTTTCTACCATGGAAAATAATAAAGTATTTCTTAAAAACAGCTAACCACTATTAATAATTGTGCAGATCTAAATTAATAGTCAAATATATTTTAGATCTACTGATTGGTCATTCAACAAATATTTACTAAATGATATTTTGTGCCAGTTACTGTTCTGGGTGTGGTTCATGATTGAGAATAGTATTATATGCATACACAACCGAGTACTTAAATGGTGCTTTAAAAATTATAATTATTTTTAAAAACCTTTTGGAGCATCTTTTGTATTTATTATTCAAGGGAGAAAAGAAAATTCAACCCATGGAAAAAAACATATGAAGTACAAATAAACAATTTCGTTTTAGAAATATTTATCAGATGATTATGATTATTTTAACAAATTAGTTTCACAAAGTTGATTTCTATAAAGCTATTACAGCTATCTCACAATCACTCGTACTTCCAAATGGCCTTCTTAAAACACAAACTGACTTGTTCCACTAAATTCCCTCCCCTACCCCTCATACTAAAATTTTAAGCATTAAACGAATTAAAATTAAAATTCTAAGTTACACTGTAATTAGATTGATAAAATTAAAGAATAAGGGAATATGCATCAGAGGCCCTTTGATATTTGTCATTCAGTATTCCTAACTCTTCTCAGAAATACCTACAGAAACACAAGAATCTAACTTTAGGAAAATTCTCTTAGAAAATCAGTCCAAACACCTATCTAATTTCTGAATCTCATTTACAAAGTCCCCATGAATTGGCTGACATATTGCTGTAATAACAGGGAAGAAAACTGGTTATTTTCTTTTTAACAGTTTTGTTCTATCTTTTTGAAAGCTCTGACTCAGACAGTTTTTTCTTAATATGAAAGCTTAGTACGGCCGCTATGGAAAACAGTCTGGAGGTTTCTCAAAAATTAAAAATGGATATACCTTTTGACCCAGCAATTGCACTTCTGGGTATTGTGCAACTGCTGGGTCAAAAGGTATATCCATTTTTAATGAAATCCAAAACAATAATTCGTAAAGATCTATGCACCCCTACATTCATGGCAGCACAATTTATAATAGCCAAGATATGGAAGCAACCTAAATACCCATCAACAGATGATTGGATAAGAAGTTATAGTTCATATATACAATGGAATATTACTCAGTCATTAAAAAATGAATTCTTACCATTTGCAACAACATGGATGGACCTAGAGGTTATTATGTTGAGTGAAATGAGTCAGACACAGCAAGATAAATACCATATGATTTCACTTATATGTGGAACAAAAAGAACAAACTAATCAAAAACAGACTCATAAATATAGAGGACAATTTGGTAACGGAGAGAGGGGAGGGGTGCTAAAGTACAAATTAGTAGTTGATAGACAGTCACGATGATGGGGAACATAGCATAGGGAATGTAGTCAGCATTAATGTAATGGCTAGGTGGCGAGCCAGAGGAGAGAAAGAGCAATTATAGGGGGATCATTTTATAAACTATATAAATGTCTAACCAATGTACTGTATACTTGAAAATAATAATAAAATTAAATTAAAAAAATAATTTAAAAAGTTTAGTTAAAACTTTTTACCTGACACTAGTTTCAGGGTTTTGGAACAGTTAATTCTTTGTTGTGGGGAGCTGTCCTCTGCATTAAAGGATGTTTAGCAGCATCCCTGGCTTCCACCTACTAGATGCTAGTAGTACTACTTCCCTCAGTTGTAACAACCAAAAATGTGTTCAGATACTGCAAGTGCCCAATGAGGAATAAAACTACTCTTCTAATTGAAAACCACTGCCCCTAGCTCTATCCAGTAGGACCAAATAACGACACCAACATTTGAGCATTTATTTAGTACATGCCAGGCACAATTCTGAGCACTTTGCATATATTTTCATTTAATCCTCAAAACCATCCCAGATTTACAGTTGAGAAAATGGAAATTTAGAAGCTAAGCAAGTTGCCTAAAATCATATAGCTAATTAAATGGCAGGTCTGAGATGTGATCTAAGGAGTTTGATTTCAAGGCTCACACTTTTAACCTCAAACAATTCTGACTCAAACCAAGTCTAACTTCTTTTCCAAATGATAATTCTTCATATGTTTAAAGACGGCTCCTACTGTGAGATTCCTTAATATCTACCAGAGCTGCCCACCAAAATCTCTAAATTCTCAGTTATTTAAGCTAACAAGGCTTCCAATTTCTTCACATCCTTCCTTCTGAATATACACAAAACTAAAGACAACATACTTTGGTGCATAGCAGAGTGGCTCTAGTCTTCTTTCGCATTTATTACGATGGTTTTTTGGGGAGGAATGGGACGATGGCAGATTAATCAATTGTGTTGATTAACACAATCAATTAGTGGCTAACTCAATTTTACTTCATCTTACACCCAGTGCAAAACTTCTGTTTTACATTGCTTACTGCCAAAAGCCACCCTCAGGTCTTTTCAGTACATGATGTTGTAAAGTCATGCTAACTTAATGTATATTAGTGTTTTTTAGGCCTTATGTATACTCCTAAAAAGTTCACTTAAATTTAGTCCAACATAATGAGGTCAAATCCACCTAAACAACATTATTGATTATAAAGGGAGGGGCACTTCCTCCTAGGAAAATCTGGGTGCCTCTAGGGAGGAAAAGAGGGGAATTGATGATGGGAACCCAACCAATAATGTCCACCACAGTTCGTTTCTGAGTAAAATGTAAGAAGCAACTGTTGTTAAGTAAGCAATAATGAGTCCTTCATCAAGTATATTTCCAAGTCTGTAAAGGACTCTTCTAAGAAATTCATGAAAATCAACAAGCCTTCTAATTGTAGGCTAAAGGAGAATGGGAAGAAATACAGACTGATCGGGGAACCAAAAGCTGAAATTGTCCCAGAGGTTTCTATTTTTAAAACCAACCTGGAGTAGCAG
>NW_006431079.1:4421242-4431892 GCF_000325575.1 Pteropus alecto
AAATAATGCATTTTGTTCTCATTTTTTATATCTTTATTATAAGAAAGCAACTGTTTTGCTAAATTTATAACTTATCCCAAAGATGATGTTGAACTTCAGGATTAATCTTCACCATTGCAAAAATAGGCTATCCAATCTCTTTCCTTTTATTTTTTTTTTCTCATCTCCTCCAATGGGCTTTTTTGAAATTAATTAATTTAATTGAAGAAATGATTTAATTTTTTTCCCTTCCTCCAGTTTACCTCCCCCTCCTCCCTTCCTTCTGTCTTTCTTTTTAAAAGGTTTTAAATTTCCTTGAATTTTTTATTAAAGACTTCGAATAACGTGAGCTTCCAGGTAATAAAAAACTTAAATCTGATTTTTAAATTTTGATTAAAAAATAAAATAAAAATAAAAAACAATCTAGATTCAGAGATTATTTTGGATCTTTTAGTGTATTATTTACCATCCTTCTTCTTTCATTGTTACCTATACATTTGATAATTTGCCTTCTCCAGATGAACATAAGACAAGATAAAGAACAAAGCCACTTTCCACAATAAATAAATAACCTTTGGATAGAGTCATTCAAAATCAAAACTGTGTTGATTAACACAATTGACTAGTGGCTAACTCAATTTTACTTCCTCTTACACCCAAAGATACAAAAAAAGATTTTACCAAAAACTAAGCTTCAGTCCCAATACATTATATTGCTACTAGGCTATCAACAGTATGAGAAAAATCAAAGTTGCTCTGACCATGTATTTTTAGCAAACCCATTCTGGTTTATTTTTAACCTTTTTCTTCAAGTTAGTCATAAACTATCATTTTCATTTTTTTGTTCTAAAATCATCTACCTTTGCTAAAATCAGGCATAGAATCCACTATCTTTTAGCACTTATTATATATTCCCCTAAAACTTTTTAAGACCAAAAATAATATCAATAATTTTAAGAGTTTGCAGGCAGTTCCATCTATAACTATTAAGATATTTCAACCGGCCCAGATGACAACTCATTTAACCAGATGCATTCTTTCTCTAGCTCATGTTGGTTTTTATGTTCTTCCTAGTAGTGTTTGCTTTGTTATTATTATTGGTGGTAGCAGTGGTTTACTCTTCCTATTTGACAAAGAAGCTCCTAAAAAAGAGTTGAGGGATTTTTTTCTTCCCTTATTGTCCATCATTATTACTACACTTTCCTTAATTACCTCTTTTAATGTAATATAAGAAATCTTTTTGGTTGGTCTTAGCTTGTTTTTAAAATCTCAGCTTGTTTCAGCTGTCTTCCTGATTTTTCTAAAGATTTATTTTCTATACTTTATTATGGCAATCTTAGCTATTTGTTTTGTTTTAAAAGCAGTGTTCCTATCTTTGAAGAATTCATTGTATAACACAAACTTTTTTTTGTCTGAAAAATATCAAAATTACATTTTTACTTAACTTCCTAAAAACTTTTTTTTTGGAGAAATTTATACTGTGGAATCATGATGATCTTTTCTCTGATCAAGAATGAGAAACCTCAGATTGTTTAAATAAATTATAAAATATATAATAAATATAAAATATAAAAAATAAATATAAAGTAAGAACTATGCAGTTTTTTTTCCTCCTAAGAAGAAAACATTTATTATTTTTTGATATCACCTTGCTTATTTCATTTCGATGCATTTTTTTATTTTTATTTTTTAAGAACTATGCAGTTCTTAAAAATTATGCTTTAGAAGACTATTTCAGGATATAAGGGATGTTCGTGATTAAGTTTGGGTTTTTTTTTAAGATATGGGTTATATAACAGTATATACAGTAATATCTCAAAATCATTTTTAACTGCATGTGTGGTTTATATCTATATATATACACAAATCGGTTATATGTAAAAATAATTAAAGTATTTTTCTTTGATCATATTTTAATTTTTATGTGCTTTTTATATATATATATCAAATCTATGTAATAAATGTGTATCACTTTTACAAAACAAGCATTATTATTTTAAAAGAATCAGCAGAACCAGAGGAAAATATTCTATAAAGTACAAGAAAAAAGGTCCAGCTTGAGATTTCTTTCATAACTCTATTATTAAAACCAGCTTAGAAAAAAAATGTCTGGATACCAAACCACAAAAAAAGCGAATGCGAGACAACACTAGTTAGTCTAACCATATAAATAGGTCATGAAAACCATCAAAATGACTGTTAGAACTTTTAAAAATTAAATGGGGGAAATCACAAGAACTTCTAAAAAGATCTTATAAACTATTTATTTAAATACATTAAAAATAAAATCATTTTAAAATTTATACCCCCCAATATCCCTATAAAATGAAGGATCTGTAGGATAGGGATAATAAAGACAAAAAAAAAAAAAAAAGAGTCAAAATGTTTTAAACTGTGCTAAAATTTCCTAATTAAGTAATGTCACCTGTTAATGTTTAAAATCTCAAAGCAAGAACAATTATCTTTATTTAGAAATTCTGTCTGGTTGAAAGTCAATTTGCAATAATCCAAAAACTTATCTGGTTACTTTCTACTTCAGTGGCAGTATCTAGATCATCTATTCAAAGTCTAGGTTCTAAAAGAAACCTTTTTTCCTAGGTTCTAGAAAAAAAGTCATTTTAACCAAAAAAACTTTATCATTCAAATACATTTGGTTCTGTTAAATACTACTACATATAAGTGGTTCACCTAATCCTAATTCAGCCACAAGTAAAAATATATTCAACTTCTTTAGAAAATTATTTCAATAATTATATTTCTCTGTATCAAATTTTTTCAAATATATCAAAAATGTTATTTCAAAATTAGACTTTCCTTAAGTAAATTTTTTGATATTCATAAAAACAATACTAAACATAATGCATTCTCAAGTTACATGAAGATTCTAAGGTTATAATTGAAATAAAAACAAAGCATCAAACCCATGAAAACAATATTAATACATTTATTTTAAATAACTTGCCTCATTAAACTGACAATCAATACACATGATCTTTTACAGCCAGAAATGCAAATGAGCATAATGAAACAAAGGCCAAACATCTCTCAATCTCTCTCTTATTCATACATGTATAGAATCATAACCCAGCAATATCATGTAATAAATGAATACACACCTTACTTTAGTATATGCCAAGGAAGACACACAAAAACAAGAAAAAAATTTTGAAATCAGAGTATAAAGGGACTCTGCTTTTTCAAACAATGCAGCACTGAAAGCCAGGTCAGCATCCTTGGGCATTACTAGGAAACTTTAGCACATCTGATATTTCCATCATCTTCAAGATTCCTCTGAATAATCAGAAAATGTCCCAGTCTCCCCCTACCTCACCTGTCCACAGACTTCCTTTGACTTTCTTCCCTCTACTGTGTAATAATGCTATTGTGGTTATTTAGGCTTTAAATGTTCAGAGATACAACCCCCTCTATATATTAATTCAGTTCATTTTCTCACAGACACTGACTCAGCCGTGGGTTGTGCTGCACTGACGTTTCTAACCAAATGGGATCGTGTGAGCTGTGATCATCCCACTTCCCCATCTCTGTGCAGTGATTGGCTATTATGACTGACAGACAGGCTGAAAAAAAACAGGAGATGAGAGCTTAGTGATTTGAGATATGCTGCCAAATGCCATCTGTAAAGCTAATTCTAGCTCTGCCAGCTTGCCAGGTTTTAGAAAACTAGGTTGTAGCTAACTTTCTTTTTCCTTTCAGTATTTTATTGTTACCCATTCTGGGAAGTAAAGCTTTTTAAAACCCAGAAGAAAATATTGTTTGTACTTTAAGAATCCATTTAAGAACTACTTTTTAAAGCAATGAAACTTTCCCATTTCTAAAGTGCTGCTGGGACTATGGAGTGACTTCAAAGGAAACTGGAAAGCTCAATCTTCACGCAGTCTCAGAAGAAACGAGCATGCGTACTGCTATGTGGAAATGAAACCCTGCGGCAAAGTCTGATATTGAATGTATGATGCATTTATCCCTAGTAACCTGAGCAGACTGCAGATCTAAGTTTTATAGAGTCAGATTCAACCCAATTCATATATTCAAGAGCTTTTAGCATATTTTCAGTCTAGGCATTTTAACATTAATAATACAGAAAAGGTGATCTTTTTCCTTTTTAAATAGCAAAACTCCTCTAATTTATAATTTAAAGAAAGTTGTCACAATTCAGGCCAAATATACTTCAACTGAAATGATCTTTAACCTCTCAGCAAGCTACCAAATCCCTCTATACAGGTATTAACTATAAAACTACTCATAAATAAAGTTCAGTAACTTTTTAACTATGTAATTCATTTGTATGCACTTGCAGCCCATCCATGTCCAAATTAGCCTGGTCTTGTCTTTTATATCAATGGTAAACATATAAAATCTACATTCAACAGAAAGTTCAAAAAAGAAAGTATATTAAAGTTTCATTATATGAAAGAGAAACCATAAGGCAATGCCCAAACTCTCAAACCTAAATGGTTAAGTACACATAAAATAGTAACTATTACTGTTACTTTTATAATTTAATAAATTTATTTTTATCCTTGCCAGTAAGGAAAGGTGGGGGGAAAATCAAAGAAGAGATTTAAAAAAAAAAAAAAAAAAAAGATTATTCTAAAAATGTGAATAGAATAAAAAATTTCAACAAGGAAATATTTTCAATTATCTACAAAAACTGAATCAATAACATAGTCTTATTTTTTACTTCTAAAGACTGAATGTTTGTGTCCCCTCAAAATTCTTATGTTGAAATGTATTCCCTCAATATAATGGTATTTGGAGATGAGATCATTAGCTCATGAGGGCAGAACCCTCCTGAATGGGCTTAGTGCCTTTATAAAAAGAGACCGCAGAGAGATCTCTAGCCCCTTCCTTCCACCATGTGAGGACATAGCAAAAAGAGTGATGTCTGAACTAGGAAGAAAGCCCTTACCAGATACTGAATATGCCAGCACCCTGACTTTGGACTTGCCAGCCTCTAGAACCGTGTGAAAAAAATTTTCTATTGTTTATAAGCCACCCAGTCTATGCTATACTGTTTTAACAGTATATTTGAACAGACTGAGATATTTACTTTTCGTAAATTTAAATTCCCAATTCTATTCGAGGTGACAATGTGCCTACCTATGTTTCTTAGCCTCCCTCATCCAAAGATGACCATATGAAATAGTTCTACCAATGATTTATAAACCAATATCTTGTGGAAAATTACTGAGGAATGTGATTTCCTGATATAAATAAAACCCTTTTCCCATCGTCCCCTTCTACCTTTCTCCTCCTCCTCATCTGGAAGATGGACATGATGGCTTCAAGTACAGTAAGCCATCTTGTGATCATAAAGAAAAGCCAAGAAAATCAGATATTTGACTCTAACAACCTTATTAAGCCATTAAATCTACATTAGGCATTGTTTACCTGTGGACTTCTTATGTACAAGACTAAACCCTTAACTTAAGCCAGAATGTAGTCTAGTTTTCTTTTACTTAAACATCCCTAAATAAAATATAGATTTCTTTAAAAATTAGATAAGTAGAAACATAGGTGAAACAAAATCAGTCATGAATTGATAACCTGAGGTTGGGAGAAGGGCTGAAAGAAGAGTATACAGGGGTTCATAATACCTGTTGTCTCTACTTTATATGAATTAAAAATGTATATAATAAGTTATTTAAGTTTCAAAATAAAAAGGATAAGAATCTTGTTTATCAATCCTAGTTCTGCCATCTACAAGTTAGATGGCCTTGGGCAAGTTTATTAACCTCATTGTTTTCACGGGTCAAATGGTGACAAGTAATACTATGCACTAAGCTCCACCTTCAAATCCAATCAAGATAATCTCCAGAAGGTCCCTGGCAGGAAAGTCCTCCACCTACCTAATCATCCAAGGATTAGCTCAAATCTCATTTTCACCTACTCAAGCCAACAATGATTCCTTCTCTTAACTCTTATTTTACAACGACTCACTGCCACAATTTAGTGCCCTACTGTCCTCTAATTGGTCCATATGTGGATATTAAAGCATCCCATGATGGTACCCTGACAAACTTTCATATCTCTCCTGAACTGAGTACTGGTTCTCAATATTTGCTAACTGATAGTTTCTAAAAACCACTCAATTAATTTACTATCAATTCACCAAATGTCAAAATGTATGTTTTTAAAGTATCCTAAATATGTAAAGTACATAGAACAAGAAGTCCCTAAAACTAAGCTGTTTTCCTTCAGGCAGATTTTCCATGAATGAGGTTAAATTAACTTAAAAGATTTCATGATATTTTCATTTAAAAAAATCAATGTATTGGTATTTATTTTCTATTTCTCTTTACTATTTTTCACTTAAACAACCAATACTGAAACAATCAACCTAAAAAGAGCACCAAAAAGTTACTGATGTGTGTTACTGAAATAACAGCTATGAAAAAGTACTGTTAGTTTTCATAAATTTTTCCCATTGTATCATGTAGCTTTTGTAAAGCAAACAATTGCTTATTTTCAACCTTTTTTCACTTTATATATAATGCACAATTTGTACATCAGCAGCAGAAAAATATTAAGAACTAAGAATATAATTTACCTGAAAACATGTATACAACATAGCAGATATCAATATAGCCCCACACTTAATGAGATAAAACCAATCTCTTTAATCTCAAAGACAAAATAATTATCCATGTAAGCAGAATAAGAGAAAAAGAACTAAAGCCACTTGTTGAAGGACACGTGCATGTATACACATACGTAGACACACACATACGTACATACACACACACACACACACACACAAACTAAGAAACCAAAAAAACACTCATGCCATTGATGTATACTTACAAATTAATAAAGTCAACTTAACATTTTTATTTAAGACTTCACCACATTAAAAGTCCATAATAAAGATAGATATCTTGTCAGGAGACTTGAACAGTACCAGTCGCTCATTTTTGCTAGCTACAGCACAAGGTTTAAAAGTACCTAAATTATTTCTTTGAAATTACAAAAAAAAGATTTTAATATCATGATGTTTTTTATTCTTTTTCAAGAAAGCTGATATTAGTTATGAGGAGAATTTTACAAATAAGTTGAATATTCAATAATATCCCCTTAGTAAATATTCATAAAGCACAAAACTCTATGAAAACATGCTTACATACCTGTAATATGAGGTTTATAAGCTGCCAATTAACACCTTAAAATACCAGATCACAAAGTGTTCTAAATGAGATGATCCTTATTAAGTCACCCAGCATGAAATGAAAGCTTTAAAAATAATATATAAATGGGCTAAAACTTTTGAAATGAATTTCATTTAATGTATCAAACTTTAAGTGAACCAGTAAAGTCACTGCAGAAAGACTGATTTTCTAATTGGATCAGGATGACAACACAATATAAATTCACAGAGCTAAAAATATATGGAGGCAAAGACTGACAAGAGCCTATAAATTGTCATGTATAATCTATATACAGTGTATTTAGAAAATAAATTCCTATTAGAGTTTTAAATACAAAGAACTAACTTGTCTTGCCAGAGTTCCCAATTAATTGTTGTATTTATTCATAGGATTAACTACGGAGTTTTTAACGTTATTTAGAAACGGAAACAAAAATTCAAATAAATATAAGAAAATTAAAAGGAAAGAAATGTTTTTTAAAAGTTAGTTAAGGAGGAATGCAAATCTTCATAATATTTTGTAAACCAGCCCCCAACCTCTGACAGGACTTGTCACAACCAAATGCAGTTTGGTTCTTTATAAAAATCAATTTTATCAGAGCTTTGATATGTGACATACATATTTTCTACCTACCTTGAATGTTTATAAAGTTTACGAGGTCTATTATGCAATTTCCGATCCCAATTCTCTGGATCACTGGAGTTACTGTCATAAGGATGAGGCCGTCCTGCCATCCCACTTCAAGCTTCCTCACACTATTGCTCTGAAAGCACACTTGTAGCACCCATAACCTACATAAAAGAGTAGTGTTGACCATGCAGAATAAAATAGTCACAGAATTTTACATACTTTCTGATATTATTGAGACATTTTCTCAAAGAGATGAAAAGGATTATTAAATACTAGAAATACAAAATGCTACAAATTAGATCAAAATAAACACCAGAAGTCTTTTTAGGTACTTTCATATTTGAGTCTTCTATTAAATTTGCTACCCCTGTGAAGCAGTTTAATAACGTGCTATTTATATTTAGTAAATACACTTAACTGCCATCTGGATACCTCATGTTTCAAACATCAATATAGTACCAAAAAAAGACAAAAACAATTCCACAGAATAATTCTTTCAAAAATTCCCTTGAAATACATTTCTTAATTACTAAACGTTTAAGATGTTTAACAAAGCATCTAATAAGACCAAATAACAATGCTGTTATTTCTTTAACCAAGTTAAAGAGCTTGAATAGTAATTTAATATTTGCTTAAAAATAAAAGTACATAAACAACTTGATGGTTCCTTATGGTGGAATTACCTCAAAAATATTTTATCAATATGATTCAAATACTTTATACCTTTTCATTTTTGAGCCTTGTGACTTATTTCTACAACAGTCATTACGAATTATAAGAATATTCACTTAACAGCTTTACAGAATACTTGAACTAAATAAGCACTTTAAAGTATGTTCACTATCCAATTTAATCTTCACAATCACATTACTAGGAGGCATTACAATCTCCATGTACAGAACAGAAAACAGTCTTAGAAGTTTAGTAATATTGCCAAAGGTCACAATACTTATAAATGGCAGGATTATAAAAAGAACAATGAGAATTTATGATACAGAATAAAGTCCTGATCTTAAAAAATGCTCAGACTGTTTGGAAATGGGCCAGACTGAACTTCAGAGAATGCAAACACCAAAAGAAAAACCAAATAAAGTTAAACAATTTGAACAAAGTTATATTAAGTCAGACTAGAACCCAGGTTTCCTGACAGAGAGTCCTGTATACTTTCTATAAACTTTTCTAAGCTGGATTTGACAGAAGACAGCAAGGGATAGTTGTATATAAAAGTCAAAGGAAACCCAGAATTGGGGAAATACCATACTTTACTGAATTTTATAAGGTATTCCAGTACAATTTCACACAGACACACACAGAGAAAAATGCCAAAGATAAACTCATTAAATGGTAAGTCTATCTCAGAACTCATTAAAAGAAACATTCATTTTAGAGAAACTATTTTGCTATTTTATACTTTTTTCCTCATAGTTATTTAGTACTTCCAAAAAACAACCGAAAATCTTATAAAGATTTTAATAATTTTAATATAATAGATATGTAAATAACTAGGTAGAACAATTAATAAATAGAAAAAAGGTGAAGGGGAGAATTGCAGGATGGCTTATTCAAATTCCTAAGCACACAGTTTATTCGCTGAATGGTCCTGGAAAAGGAAATCCTATTTCCTTAAGAATTACTGAATGACTGAAAAATCAATCGCATATCAGATGAACATAAAAATCATAAAATTATTTTGAAAAAAAAATCTCGATCTCATTTGAGTTTTTAATTATAAAAATAAAAATGCATTTACTAAAAAGTAAACTTTAAAAAACTTCAACTTGATAGTATAGCTAATTATGTGAACTGAAGCGATGAGGCAGAAGTAAAGGAGAAAGAACAAATTAAAAGTTAGAAAAAAGTGGTCACAGAGCAAGAGATACAAAAGGCAAAAAAGAGTAGTAGGGAAAAACTGATTAAGGAAGGAAAATAAAAATGTAGAGAAGCTTAGTAGGTTCTGTAAAATGAGATTTTGAGCATTTTCTCCTCACTTTATAAATCTTCCTACAAAGCTATTTCAGGCATTAACATTTCTTTACAAGAGCATTTTACCTCCTCCCTAACCCATAACTAGAAGACATATCCCAATTCATAGGATAGCTACAAACGTCCATTCAGGGGAGAATGATCCTAAACAATGAGATGCGGTGACTAAAAAAATACAACCTCAAGGAATGGATAAGGTAAATCCAGATTCACATTTTCCACCATTTCACAGTGGGTGGCTCATATCTAGCAGCAGAGAAATACTAGTATGCCTTCCTAATCAATGGTATTAAAAGTAACAAGCACATATTTTATAGCTAGCCACAATAAAGTAAAGAATGTTCAAAGGAAAGCTGTCAAAAAAAGTCAACTGGAAAATCATATTTACATTTCATTTGTCAATAACTTGATTATCACCATATGAAAAGATTTCTCCCGCTCCTCATTCCCAACATTCAGAAATAAAAGCATGATAAAAACCTGTGAAATTAAAGTTTGAGATACTGGGGAAAAAAATACTCCTGTTTGCCTGTACATGCTGGTACATTTTAAATTTTATCAATAAGATATAGCTGTAACTACAAACAGATACAAGGCAAATCACACATTATATACTATTTTTAAACGTCTAATGATCTCTTCTATTTTAACCACTCTCTGTGCCATATGAGGTAACATTATATTTATCTTATTTCATTCATTCATTCACTTATTGAATACCTACTACAATATGCGAAGCAATTTACAAGATGCTGAAGCAAGGTGGACATTGTTCATTGTTCCTATTCTCAAAAACCTCACTCTAGCAAGGGAAAAAAGACTCTGCCAATGGCTCTATATGTCACTTCACTCTGTCTCTCTCTCCTACCTGGATAGTTCTTGCACTGTTATCTCT
>NW_006431079.1:4431944-4480126 GCF_000325575.1 Pteropus alecto
ATACATAAGGCCTTCATTTAAAACCCTTAACATTATCAATAAGCTTCTTGGTTGACCTCTTCACATTCTATTCCATATTTGCTCTGCGGTAATCAGAATTATCTTTCTAAAGATTTTTAATGGCTCTCCATTTCCTCTGTCTAAACTCCTTAACGAAAAAAGTTCCTTCAAAAGTTGACACTTGGATATTCATATTCGGCAAACTAAAGTTTATTATTATTTGAATCTTGTAGTCAACAAAAAAATTACCAGACTACTGGAAACAAAATTCTTTAAAAAACGTCATAATCCATTACTATTTTTAGGCATGATAAAAATAATCTAAATTAATCTAAATAACATAGAAATAATCTTTACAAGGGCTGGAATAAGTGGGCCTGTTTGGCTAGGAACATACATTCAGGAGACTGTCAAAAGTCAACCGCTAAAAAGATGTTTCAATTACTTCCCCTTCTGAATATTACTATCTAGAAAAAGAAGGGTAGGATGGGACAGAATCTTCAGAACTATAACAACATAAATAAGTGTTACCTGGGATATTATTTCCAGGTGTTATTAATTAATGACAATGATCCACAGAAGGATAAAACAACCCAATAGCATACAGAGACAATTTATGCTGTCCTTATTATCTATCGATGCACCAGGAAGTTTATATATACAAGGTTCCCCTACTATCCAAGAGTACAGCAATCCTATGAAACTATCCAGGAAAGAAGGTCCAGCCTAAGAAAAAGTCTTACAAGAGTTTATTTGAGTCAAACTGACTATAATTGCCAGAAAACAAAATCTCAATGGATAGAAAATATGCTCTGAAGAATGGCAGTTTTGCAGCTTATTTTATATATCAGAATCAAAAGAAGAGATGTAAAGAGAGTTATATGAAATTAATTGGGGCAGATTAGGGAGGCAGGGGGTGGGGAAGAGAAAGTAAAGCAGGGAAACTGAGACTGGATAAAAAGCAAAACGGAGTGACACATACTTCTTTTACACTGGTGGTCATAGGATAGTTAACATTTACAGTACATAGAGCTGGTATATGGGCAGCAAGATAACAATTTGTCTTGTGCTCTGGTACCTCCAATAGTGCCTTCCAGGGGTCTGGAAAAGAGAATTACTCTTGACATTTCAAAGGTATGTTATCTTAGATGCACAAAGACAACAGACAATTTCAAAGGTACAGACTGACCTTTGTCAAGGAAACTAGAGGCCTAGGACATGACTATCCACCATGATCTGCTTTTAATTAGGAATTTTTACATTTAAACTACCCTGCGTGGTTACTTTCAGTCTCTGAGTTTGTAAGGTCGACCATGAAGGCCTCCCCTGGGCTTGTCAGGTTTAGTATGTGGCCCCTTTTTTGTCCACAAAACCTTTCATAAAGCAAAGAAACAATAACCATTTATATGGAAATTTTTTTTAGTATTCCCAGACCCAAAAATAACCTATCAAATCATACTAAATACACTTAATTACATTCGATTTTATGCTAACTAAGCCTAACACCCATATGAGCTCTCTCAGGCTTCTCTGATACCTTAGGACATGTCTTGCTAACAGATACACAAAATGAATAAAGCACAGATGCTCACAGACAAGTTCAAAGCTATGGGAGTTGATGCTGAGATGCTTAGTTTCTGGAGGAGAGTGGCAGTGCCATTCTCACTGCTAGGGATGCATGCTGCCTCCAATAATGGCCTGATGCAAAACAAATGCTGGACGTATTTTGGCTTTTCGCCTTTATCCAGAAAAGTGAGAGGGAAAACAGTGAAGAGAACAGAGTCACATGGTGATACCAGGGCCAAGAGCCAAGGATTGCCATCAACTGTACAGAAAGCCAAGTATCCGAAGATGTGGGTGGTAGAGACTGACCAAGAGGTAGCCAAGAAAGCACCCAAGCTAGGAAAGTGTCCTCAAGTAACCTTTCCTATGAAGAAAGGCCCAAAAAGAGGAGAGGGAGTCCCACAGAGCAAATGAATCACTTGAGATTGGAAGAGCAAAGAACACCAGATTTCATACATTTAATTCTGTACTAACTATATAGAAGGCCTTCAGAGGGACCTAGAAGAATAATTTCTGAAGGGCCAGAAACTTGAGGGATCATCTGATAAGCCTCCCACCTTAGGAATAAAAGAGACTGTACCACCCTGAAAGGTGTAACATATATGATACAGATATAACATCAATGAAAGCTTTAAAAAAGTTATACAAAGTTTTTTATAATTTCCTCATGATTGCTAGCAAACTCACACTCTATGTGTCAGATAAATCCTTAAATTGATAAGAAACTGAACACTTTGAGCTACATCAAGAATTGGAGAGCCTAGATAGACTGAATACTACCACAAATAATCGTGAAGGAAAAAGAACATGTGGAACAACTTTTAAGAGAAAAGAAAACCGGAGGGGTGAAAAGGAATCTCCTGCAAATGCAGCCAAGTAAAGTGATCATGCAAGTCCCCTGCAGATAACAATTATCTAAATGACAAATCAGAATAAAATATAAAAAACACACACAACTATTTAAAAGCACTGGAAAGTGCACCAAAGCATGCAGTAGTGAAAGAAGAGCTTACTTTGGAAAAACTACAATTGGATGGGGAGAGAATCGTTAAGTTCAGTTTGAAGTTTTTATGCTGAGTGCCTTCCCATCTCTTACAAATATAGTGAAAGAAACCAGGCAACTATGCAGCTCCAAGTGGTTAAGAAAATAGTTTAAGGACAAAAGTGCAGCCAGAAATTAAGGCAGATATACTGGGGAGTGAAGAATCACAGAGAGGTGAGACCCAAAATCTAAGCATAAACTCTGCTTAGCTAAACTACATATTCATGGGGGACCACAGGTGTCTGTATGGGAGACTACAAAGGATTTTACCCTTGAAAAAAGGTGTAAGATTTGAGTTTGATCCTTTTTTAACTGAGTGCATTCTCCAAACATACACAGCCCAAGCACCAGAAAGTCAAAGCTCTTACTGGCTTGAGTGTCAGAGGACGGAGATCTCCACTGGCCAACAGGCTAGAAATTAGGAGGGAATTCCCAGAAGTAGAGGAAGGGTGGGCTCCAAAATCTGAGTATAATCTCTGCCCAAATATTTGGCTGACCACCAAACTACCCCCGCCCTATTCTCCATAAGAACAAGCTAAAAAACAAGCAACTGGAAGAAGTAAGAATTGAGGACAGATTATCAGTTTCTATATTCTATGGGGAAAAGAAAGTTTGCAGTGTGAGTTCAGGCAAGTTACTGGTTAACTAAAAAAAAAAAAAAAATCCTCATAACCACACTACAATGTCTAGGTTTCAACCAAAAATTATGAGATGCAAAGAAACAAGACGGTAAAAAGATAGTCAATAGAAACTGGCTCCAAGTGGGTCCAAATGTAGGACTTAACAAATAGACTTCAAAGCACATATTATAAATATATTCAAACAATTAAAGGACTAATAATAACAGTGGCAGAAAGGAAATCTCATTAGAGAAATGAAACTACCAAAAATATAGTAATTCAGCTCTGGCTGAAAGAAAAATAACTAAAATGAAAAGTCTGTGAGATGAGTACAAGAGAAAAGAGATGACAAAAAGTCAGGGAACTTGAAAATAGAACGACAAAAATTACCCAATCCATGGACTAGAGTGAACGAAAGACTCAAGAAAAATGAAACAGATCTGCAGACACAGGTGGAACAGCATCTAATGATGCAACATATAACTGGAGTCACTACTGATACAGACAACAAAATGGAATCTCAAAAGCTAATATGATAAGTGAAAGAAGCCAGACTCAAAGGTTCTATACCATACAACTGTACTTCTACAACCTTCTCGGACAGACAAAACTATAGGGATAGAGAACACAGCAGCCAAGAGTTGGGGTTTGGGTACTATACAGGGATGGCAGAAGGTAATTTGGGGAAGGAGGGTCATGGAACCATTCTGTATCTGGATTATAGTAGCAGTGATTGCACAATTATATGTGCAATTCTTTTTCTGGTGTAATTTTAAAAGAAAAAGGAAAAAAATCAGATATTTAATTAAAACTTATAAGTATCAGACATATTAGTATGACATAATTATTTTTCCCCTCTCTTTAATTCTCCTCCCCTCCCTCCCGGACTTCCATCCCTGACCTATGGATGTTGCCGTTTCTCCTTAAGAACTGGATCTCTGAAGGTGGGGCATCTCCTCCCACACGTTCGCAGCGTGCATCCGGGGCCTGGCGCCGCCTCCCACCTACCACCCCCAGGGTCTGGCGCCCCCAGGTCCTGGCACCTCCAGTGCACTGTGGGGCGGGGGGCGGGGGTATGGTCCGTGGCTCCACCTGGGGCATGAACCCAAGACCTTCTGCATGTAAAGCAGATATGCTAACCATTACACTATGGAGCCACCCCAGCAAGACATAATTAAATCACTTTTTGATCAAAAACCTCAAATCATATCGACCCCATTACCACCCCAAGCATAATCAATAAGCTATACTCCCACTATCATAAACATACATAAACTTTCGATAATGAAAAGTGGTAAGAACTTCTCTACTTCTGCCACAATAGTAAATGACTAACAAAAAAGGTTTTGGAATCAGATAAAACCAGCTATATGAATTTGTACAAGCTTCTTAACCTACAAGACCTCAATGTCCTCAAATGTGAAATGAAGAAAATAACACAATTCTCATTACCATTATTTTATCTATTACTACTATAACTTCCATTCGAATTATAAAGAATAAATGAGACAGGACACTCTAAATAACAACACGGTGTGGGCATATTGCTTTCTCTAGTAGACTACTGAATGAAAATTTTGCATAATATTTTACTAGCTCGTTCATCACTTTCTATTTGCCTTTTGAGATTACAGAAGATGAGAATTCTTAAATAGCCACTCGACATTTATTGAGCACCTAAAATGTGCTAAGTGATTGGAATAAAAAACGAGTATATCATCCATGCCCTGATTAAAAAAAAAAAACGAAAAAACAAACAAAAAAACTAAATCACAACACAGGAGACAGGGGAAGAATGATTAAGGATAGCCTTTCTACTCACTCTGCATTTTCCTAATTTCTCCAGGGTACACCTGACCCTCCCCATTTTACTCAACATCAAAAATACCTTAGACTTTTACATGGTCATCAAAGAGCCATGTACTTTGGACCCACTTGCTGGCAATAGTGTTAGGAGCTAAATCAAAACTTGTTATTCCTATAGTAACTAAGATAAAAACGGAATTATTTCACTGTTAGCTTAAAAGTAAATTTTAATCCCTGGAAGAAAGATCAATCATCCTAGTTTCTAACCTTTGCAAAAACTCCTTCGGTTATTTTTATCAGAATGTTCTTGCTGTATCCAAGTTTAAACTTTTTAAATTTTTCTCTTTTGGACATAACAACCTCCTTTCTCTGTAACAAATTACCACAAACCAAGTGGCTTATGACAACACACATCTCAGTTTCTGTTGGTCAGGAATCTAACACAGTTTAGCTAGATGTTCTGCAAAACTATCATCGAGGTGTCAACCATGACTAGGTTCTCATTTAGAGGCTCAACTAGGGAAGGGTCCACTTTCAAGTTTACTGAGATTGTAACAATTCATTTCCTATGGCTGTAGGATTCAAAGCTAAGGAAGAAAAAATAGCAAGTCTGTTAGCAAAATGGAGTCCTATTTAATGTAATAAAGGAAGTAACATTCCATTACTTTTAACACATTCTTTTGGTTAGAAGGAAGTCATAAATTCTGCTCACACTCAAGAGGAGAAGATTATACAAAGACATAAATAACAGGAGCCAGGAATCATGGGTTAGAGAGTCTGTCTGCCATATTGTCCAATACATTCTACCTATGCGTTACACTAGAAGTTTAAGATTCTGCTCAGCCCTTGTTCTAATTATATATACCACTATATTAACAAACACATACACATAAAACACATCTCTTTTCTCTCCTTGACATATACACAGCATTATTTTGTCATAGCAAAAAAACCTAGAACCAATCTAAATGTTCACAAAAAATGAATTGGTTAAAAATCTGCACAATATCATGCAACCAGAAAAAAATGAGATTAAAAAATGAGATTAACAGATATATACTGATAAGGAAAAAATTCTAAGATATATTGTAAAGCTAAAAAGCAAAATGCAAATATGCATTAGGTATTCAATGTTTTTTAAAAATATATACATGCAAACGTTCACTCATGCTTGTATATTTTAAAAATGTCTAGAAATATCATTAACTTATAACTAGTTGCCTCTGAGGAAAGGCTGAAATGAGAGAGAGAGTAACTTACTTTCCATTATATCCCTGATACTATCTGAATATATCACATGCTGTTTTCATGATGGTAATATAGGGGGTGGTCTACAATAATGTATATGGAGGTGATTTTGTTACAAAAATGTTTTCCCTTCTTTAATTTTACTGATTAAGTGTAGCTTTGGTTTTGTTTTTGATTACTTAAATACAGTCAATATATACTGTAGGAAAGGAAAAATCTTTTCCCTCTACCCTTTAAGTTCTTGACGGGGGACCCCTGTAACAAGACAGATTAACAAAAGAAAAGCATACAAATTTATTTAACACAAGTTTTATGTGACCTTCATAAGGAAATGAGGGAGCTTTCATAAGGAAATGAAGACCTGAAGAAACAAATTTGAGTATTCTTCTTATATTAGGTTTAAAGAAGAGTGTAAAGTCACAGAAAAATAAATAGGATAAAGAGTACGAGCTAAATGAAGTAAATAGTAAACAAGAGAGAACCTTATTAGGAAGGCTTGTTGTTCAGATTCCTCTCTGTGTCACCTCATCTTTGGAGGTAAGGATGCTCCTGTCCTTTGGATATAGAGACACCTCTCATATGAGGATTTTATGACTTGTATCAGGGGCAGGTCAAAAAGCCCTCTATGCATATACTGTTTCTTGAATTCCTTCAGCAACATGTGATATGCCGAGGTGCCATATTTTGAGGTAACATGTCCTAAACTCCATCATGATGCATTAGTAGAACACATTTCTGCCACATGTCTCCCATTAAATTATAAGATCCTTGAGGGCAATAACAAAGTATGATCCATATATGTGTTCCCATCGCTTAGTACAACTAGTATGTAAGCTTTTACAAAATGTTTTAATTGTTTAAATTAAGATTAAATAAAAGACTTACAGTGGAAATATAAATTATAAAGATTTATAGGCAGTCTTGAACTTAATTGCTTGTCTTAAAAAAGAAGAGTACATAATTATATCCACGTTTTAGTTATGGTAAAGAGCACCAATCATGTGTTTCTTACCTTCAAATGAACAAAAATTCTAACAATTCACAGTGACCTCTAATTTCCCCAAAATATTCCTCAAAGCTGCCTGTCTAAATCTCACAGAAGCCTTTTCAATTTTCAAGGCTTGTCCCTTTCTGATTTCCTGCAAGTAAAATAAGGCAAGTAACTAAAGCTAATGAGTTTATTCAGTATGTTTTTATACCAGATTTTATCTGACTAAATTTTATGTAACTAGTTCCAAGATATCAAATTCTGTTGATCTATGCTTTCATTCAAAATCTATTCACTGAATAACTAGCACATTTTGAGGCATTTTGCTGCTAGAGATACTTAACAAACAGATTTAATTGCATGGAAGTTCCATTAAAAGTAAGATACTTTGTTTATTAAAGGGCTTCCTTATCAAAGCCACCAAAATGTAAGACTTCCAAAGTTAATTCATATTCAGTCCTTGATCTTCCAAAGGTGACCTGGAGATAAGATCTTTGCAATAACTGATTTTACCACTTTTACAGAATTTCTATTCAAATTTGGCTGTCTTATTCAAAGCAGTAACATTCTAAGACACTTTCATTTTTACCCCATCTTAGCTCAATAATCTTTGAGCTCAATAACACTTTCAAAATCTTTCCACATCTTAAGCATTTTCTAAGTACCTACATTACCTGATTAGCACTGTAAGAACTAGATGCTGTTTACAGTGTTAAATTCTTAAAACTCACTAAAAGGCATGATTTTTTATATATTCTTTAAAAAACTTAAAGTTTTGTTTTCTGTGTGTATGTTTATTTTTTCTTTTCTTCTATGACTAAATAGCATCGCCTTCAAAATCAAAACATCTTAGTTAAAGCAAATCACCTTGACATAAAATTTAATATAAGTAAATCTCCAATAAGCTGATGAAGTGCCTAAATCAAAGGAGATTACATTCAACTCCTAAGAACCAGTACCCTTTAAACAAAGTCAGACTCTTAAACAAGGTTTTCTTTTTTCCTCTGTGATGCTTTTTAAATAAGTGGTTTTTTTTTTGTATAATCTTGACCATGTTGTTCCATTTTGAACCGTTCATTATTCCCATAACCTTCCATTCCGTTCAGATTTTTTGCTTGTTTATCTGTCATCAGCTCAACAGGCTAGAAAAGGCCCTAGCTTTTTCAAGTTCTAGACTGTAGTGTGGTCCAAAAGAATTGTGTGATAATGGAAATGCTCTGTCTGCATTGTGCAAAAAGCAGCCACTAAGTCACGTGTGCCTTTTACATACTTACAATGTATTATGACTGAGGAAATGAATTTTTAATTTTCCATTTTAATTAATTTAAATTTACATAGCCACATGTGGCTGGTAAATACCATATATGCCAGCAGTTAGAGGCGGAATATCAAAACCTTCTCCAAACCAAGTTATTTTTCCCTCTAAATGCTTCATTTTAAGGAATCTAAAATTTGCCTTGAGACAAAATACTTGCTCACAAAGAAAGACTCTACATATCTTTGTGTCTTAGTATTACAGGTAGTGTTCCATTTTAATAAAATAAAAAAAATTCTTATATTCAAAGATCACTAAGGCTTATTTCAAAAACTAAAAAGTCTGTGGTACTGGTATATGAATAGACAGACGAACCAATAAAACAGAATAAAAGGTCCCAAAATAGATCCCTAAAACATGAGAATCTGATAGATGAAACGTGGTTTCTCAAATCACTTGAGGAAAGGACAGACAATAATAACTGGAATTAAGACAACTGGATAAACATTTGGTAAAACGTAAAATTGAATCCATACATTTAGATCCGATATCTAAATGTAAAAATTTACATTTAGGAAGAAAAACAAGTGATTTCCTTTAGAAACTGGATAAAAGCCTTTTTATTTGACTATGTAAAAATAAACACCTTTGCATTGCAAAAAGCAGAAGAAACAATAAGCAAAACAAAAAACAAATATTTTTTTTACTAAAGAGCTCTTTAAAAACAACAAAAAGACACACTCAAAAAATAGAGAATGCACAAAAGACATGGCAAGTCTCAGACAAATTAAGACAAATAGCCTTAAACATGTGAAAGTGTGCTCAACCTCCCTCAAAGGGAAATGCAAATTAACACCTCCAGTTTTGACCATGTACTCTGTTGGTGAGACATTCTCCAGATTCTAATACACTAATGAAAAATACAAAATGATATAACCCATATGGAAAGGAATTTTGCAGTAACTAAAATTATACAAACATTTACCAGTCCTTCTTAGAATCTACCCTGAAGATACAACTCCACAAATACTAAACAAAATATTCAAAATATATTCACTGTGGCATTATTTGTAATGGCAAAAGACTAACAACAATCTGAATTGCATCAAAAGAGGCTAACTGAATAAACTATGGTACATCTACACAACAAAATACCATGCATCTATAAAAAAGAATAAGAAAGATCCCCATGTATTAATAAGGATTAATATACAAAATATATTTTTAAGTGAAAAACAAAACAAAACAAAACAGGTGCAGGACAAGCAGTATACAGTTTCCTACCCTTTGTGAGTAAATCAAATAAACATAACATACATATATAAATAAATACAAGTATACATTTATTTGTTTTTGTAAAAAGAACTCTAGACAGATAAGACACTAATAGAAATGGCCACCTACAGGGGCAGGTGTAAGCAAGACTTTTGATTATTCTTTTTATACAGTTTTGATATTTGAAACATGTAATAATTTATATATTCTAAGTAAATAAATAAAAAGCCTACAACTGTCATGTTCTAAATTGCACCATTTTATGGTTCTTTGGATTTGTTTAAATAAAGGAAACAGTAGATGTATACTACGTATGAAACAGCGTATTTAGTAGCAATGAAAAGGGTTTCTATATCACTCAAATTTATTTATCTCTTATTAAATACCTCCATCTAGAACAGTAAGCAGTGACCAATAAGTATCGCAGTGGGTTCCTGAAGAATAAGCTCAAGCCATTCTCCTTTGGTAAAATTACCACACTGCCAGTAGATGAGATATTCCTCAGCACTAAGTGAACTTTAGCAAAATATTTAGTGAGATTTTTCAAGCATGATGGAGGCATAGGGACTAGATGCTTGCATATAATTCAGGGACCCTTCGATAATAAGCTGGATTTTCATATATATTATCTATGCTAATCCACATATCAGTCCTGCAAGATACAAGAGGTGTCTTTTATTATATAAAGGTAATCTCTTTTTAAAAAGTTGAAAAACTAGCTTAAAGGGATATTATTTGCCTAACATCACACAGCTAATAAATAAGCTAGGACTGAGATACATATCTCTACAGTCAAATTCCATGTTTTTTCCACCCTACTATATTGTCTCTCAAATTTAATACACAATCCATCAAAATGCTAAACCCAGAAAACAAAAAAGTGTTAGTGGTAGCATTCAAATCACTAAAAAACAGATGACAGATTCAAGGTTGGTTAGATAGGTTCTAAAAAACTAACTGGTTAACTATTTAAAGCAGTAGATCCTTTCCTTCCTTACATTTTATCTCCCCCAAATTCCGTATTATTAACAAAACTCAAAGTAAAAAACCATAAAAACCAAGAATGAAATGTAAGTGAAGAGTTATCTGACTCTCAGAAAAGAAAAGAGATTTCTAAGCCTCAGATTAAAGAAAAGCATTGTCAAGTCAAAGACTGTTACTGTGATAAACAGGAATATGCAGCCAGCCACTTTACGCTAACATTCTCAACAAAGGCTAGTGAAAACTTCATCAGGAATCAGAATTACGACTGCAGACCAGCTTTCAAGAAGCATTAGATGTGACTATATAAAAATTCAAAACTACAAAAGATACAGGAAAAACTACTTTAAAAAATTTTACAGTACAAAGGATTTAAAGCTTAACTACATAAGCAATATTTATAAATTCACATTAAAAATCTGAAAATTATGATGGAAAACAAGTTCATAAGCTAGCAATTTACAAAAATACTAATGGCAGGAGAAAAAAAATGGTGTAGATGATAGAGGCTCTGTTCATCCCTCTGGTGACCAAAATCAAAGTTGTGACAGAAACAAGGAGCAAACAGCAAGGAAAACTGCCTGGGATCTAGACAAACAAGCCCTACAACTAGGGAGAAATCTAAGAAATCCCCCTGCGACGGCAGAAGGTAGGACAGGGAGAGGTCTCAAGGCTGCCCTGAGCAGCTGAGTGGGACAGAGGCTACCGCAGCCACAGCTGCAGCCGCAGACTTCTCTTAAAGGGGCCATGTCTGCACACGGACTTTCACAGTGACAGACCTGCTCACCCTGAGCACCAGTACTGGTTCAGCGGCACAAGGGGCACCAGGGATTTACAAGGGGACACTGAGCTGTCAGAGTGAGAACTGAGGCCAGACTTACTCTGTACACAAGTGCTGGCAGTATCCACTGTTCCTCTCTTGAGCCCTCCCTTCTCCCAGTGTGTGGATGCAGAGCTGCCATAGTGGAGGTGTCATCAAACTAGTTAAGAGAGGTCGCCTCCCCCACCAAGCCACATCCAGATATATCCTCAGCGAGTCAGGCGCTCCTTGCTGAGCAGCGCCTAGACACACTGGAGGCAGCTAGCCTTGGTTTCTGGTGTGGCCTTTTGAGGCAACCATAAGCACAGCATCTGTGGATTGCTTGCTGAATCTTAACAGGTGGTCCCAGAGGGGTAGAGGCTTGGGCTAAATTTGGCCTGTAGCTGAACTCCTCTCAGGACTGTGCCACTGGATACCTATTTCACAAATCCACACTACTAAGACCGGGAGACTTAGGACCCTTGCTTAGTACATAGAAACAGACACGGAAAGGCAGCCCAAATGGGAAGACAAAGAAGCAGAAATCACATAAGAGAACAGGACAGAAGGGCTTGGCACAAAATATTTGACGGGATGAAAACCCAGGATCTTCAACCAAGAATACTTTATCCAGCAAAGCTATCATTTAGAGTCGAAGGACAGATAAAGAGCTTCCCAGATAAAAATAATCGAAAGGAATTTATCACCACCAAGCCAATATTACAGGAAATATTGGAGGGACTTCTTTAAGAAGAAAAAACATGTATCAAAAACAGGAATAAAGAATGGTAATAACTACATTCCCATCAACATCTCAAATGGAAAAGAATTAAGGGCTCCAACCAAAAGACAGCATGGCTGATGGATAAGAAAACAAGACCCCTACATACGCTGCCTACAAGAGATTCACTTCAGATTAAAAGACACACACAGACTAAAAGGAAGGGGATGGAAAAAGATACTGCTCTGATGGACTTAGATGGTATTGCACTGAAGGAAATGGGTCGGATAGAAAAAGTCATATATCGCATGATTTCACATTTGTGGAATCTAAAGAACAAAATCGATAACAAAAACGGAAATAAATTCATAGATACAGAGAATATTTAGAAGGATACTAGATGGGAGGGGAAGGGGGGGAAATGGCAAAGGGATTAAGAGGTACAAATGGATAGTTGCAGAATAGACATGGAGATGTAGAGTGTAGCAGTGAGATGATGGTTAATAATGTAATAAATATGTAAGAGGGAAGACAGGTACTAGATTTAGTGGGGTGATCACTTTGCGAGTTATGTGGATCTCCAATCACTATGCTATACAACTGAAACTGGTATATTATTGTATACCAACTATAATTGAAAAAAATACTCATTGAATTGTACAATGTAAATATGTGCAACTAATTGTCTATTATATATCAATAAAGGCAGGGTGTGAAAAAATAATACTAATGACCAAAAAAGAGGAAAAGAAAAAATAGTCAACCTCACTACCCAAGTTAAATTCTGAGGTGTTTAACCTATCAAACTGTCAAAGGTTTGTCGGTTTAATGATAACCGGTGATGGTGAAAGTACAAAGAAAATGGCTACTCAAGCCTGTGGGAATATAAATTGTAAAACCTGGAGGGTATAATACACTTTGACAAAAAACTCTCCCTTTTAAAATTTTATCCTAAGAACTATGTTCATCAAAGCATTTATGGTAAGAGGAAGAAGGAGAAGGGAAATGAAAGAGGGAGAGGGAGGAAAGAGGGAATGTTAATTTTTAAATCTAGTTATATTATTTAAATTTTCTTTTAATTTCCCAAAATAAAAATTTTAAGTCATTACACACAGAAATGAAAACAGAATAGAGTACTAAAATAAATACAAACGGAAGTTCTATTGTTTTCTTCACACGGCACAATGAACAAGTTTTTCATATGTTCCCAGAGGTACATGCAACCCATTAGAGAGATCACTGGAATAAACCATTCAATCAGAAGACCTGTATTCCAGTCTCAGCTTTCCCACTACCAGCCTATATCTTTTATCAATATCAGGTAAGTTTAGTTTTTTCTTTCAAAAATTAAACTATTAGTGATTTTAAAGTACTTTCTGTATTACGGTTTTATAATTTCATTACTCTTGAACAACTAGACATTCTCTTTTAAAAGACCAATCGGGCAGTTTGAAACATTCAACAGGAAGGAAACAGTGTCCCACAGTTATCCATCTCATAGGAACTTCTTTAAGAAAACTCAAAATTAACAAATGAAGAGCCAAAAGGACAGAGCAGATTGTATTGCTTGCTCTCTAGATGTGAGAAAAATCAAATTCCATCCTGAATTGTATAAAGCAAACTCTGAATGAAACAATTATCTTTAAAATAACTCAATCCTGAATTGTATAAAGCAAACTCTGAATGAAACAATTATCTTTAAAATAACTCAGCACTATTTGTATGACCATTCATGAATAAAAAAATTATAAAAACGTTCTGTTGCACAATTTTGCACCTGAGATTCTTCCGAAAGTATCTGAGCTTTAAAATTTATTTTTAAGATGACATTTCATGCAGTCTACAAATAGAAAATTCAGGATAATTTTCTACTCATCTGCTACTAGCAATGACAGAGATCTTAAAGAGAAATAATCCAAATAAATAAAAATAAGATGGCTTTATTTTTTAGAAGTAGGTAACAGTATCTCAACAGATTTTTTCAATGCCAGACTATCTCTCTCTTCGATCTATTCCCCCTTCCCTTCCCTTTTCTCTACTTTTCCACCTGGCATTCAAATTACACGGAATGTAGGTATCGGTTAATGGATGCCAATATGAAAAGCAAGAAAAAGAGCTTCCTATTGTTCAACATTGACTAGAATAGAGAAAAAAGTCTTTGTAATTTTCAGTGGAAGAGTCATATTGGCAAGGCTGTAAACACTACAATTTGAATTTGATCCCTCCAAACTAGACAGCTGGCTATAAATGTAAATATACCTAATAGATGTGCTTCAAGGCCAGATGATATTTTCTAAGCATAAAGAACAAAGTTCTAACAAGTTATACTCATTTTACTATTTACATAGCACTTTTATATATTTTAGTTCATTTCATTCTTAATTCCTGACGATTGTGTTCTATCTCCATTTTTCATGTAAGGAAACGAAGGCTCAGAATTTAAGTAACTTTTATACCGTAAAGCTAAAAGTGGGCTTTAAATCCAGATCTAAATGATCCTAAATGAGGTATTCCAAGCAGAAAAGTATGACTACAATCTAAAATGAACTTAGAAAAGTGTTACTCAGTTTCTAATTAAGTAGTACTTTAATCAGTGATTCATTATGACACTCACCCCCCCAAAACAAATATTAAATGTTAATTTCAGTTTGTGACCAAAAATACTAATAGATCACTCATTTCAGATACAAAGATAAAAATTTAAACTACTAAGGGTAAAGATGCTTTTATTGGCAGATACCTTTTACCATCTTACTAATCTACAGAAATTTGTGACATAAGATCACATATTTGACATAAAATCTTTCCCCTTTTATGTTCAAGTTTCTATTTCAAATACAGTAGTCCCCATCTCCACGGTTTCGCTTTCATGGTTTCAGTTACCTAAGATCGACCCCCAATCCAAAATATTAAATGAAAAATTCCAGAAATAAACAATTTCTAAGTTTTAAATTGTACACCATTCTGAGTAGCGTGATGAAATCTCTCACAATCCTGCTCCGTGAATCAGTCCTCTGTCCAGTATATCCACACTGTATACACTACCTGCCCATTAGTCAGTCAGAAGCCTTCTCAGTTATCAGATGCACTGTAGCAGTATCACAGGGCTTGTGTTCAAGTAACCTTACTATACTTAATAACGGCCCCAAAGTGCAAGAGTAGAGATGCTGGCAATTCAGATATGCCAAAAAGAAGCTGAAAAATGCTTTCTTTAAATGAAAAGGTGAACATTCTCCACTTATTAAGGAAAAAGAAAAAAACTGTATACTGAGTTTGCTAAGATCTATAGTAAGAATGAAGCTATCCATGAAATTGTTTAAAAGGAAAATGAAACTCTTGCTAGTTTTGCTGTCACACCTCACACTGCAAATTATGGCCACAGTGCATAATAAGTGCTTACTTAAAAGACAGAAAAGGCATTAAATTGTGGGTGGAAAACACAAACAGAAAATGTATCTGTCTGTCTGTGTTGGGTGTGTGTGTGTGTCTGTCTGTTTATTGTAGGGTTCAGTACTGCCCGCAGTTTCAGATCCACTGGGGGTCTTGGAACATATCCCCCATAGATAAGGGGGGACTACTGTACTCAGCTCATTGTATTCCTACTGCCTACAACTAACATTTCCCAACCTCTTAATCCTCTCCCAGAGAACATCTTTGAACTGATTGCTTACCTTCCATCTCTGAGTTCTAGATAGCTACCTGTTTAGCAAGGTAGGTCTCAGTTCCAAGAATGCCAAATTAACCAGAGAAAGCTATAGTAGGGGAAATGCAGCATTAGCTTGAACCCTTATAAACATTCTATCCAAAAGGATAAAAAATTTTAAAGTAGTTCTTCCTCCATTAATGAACATATACAACTATCTCTTCCTCTTTTACTATGGGTTCATAACCAACAAAGAAATAATAAAGGACTCAGACAGATGAAAATAAAAATATAGCTGAAACCAGTGACCAAAAAAGCTTCCTATTAACTTCAATTGTAAATTAAATTTACTCTGAACTGTAGATGTTCCATGTGCTTCTCTCTCACAGGGTCCAGCCTGCTAAGATAAATCTACCATACAGAGTAGAGGATGTATAGCCTAAGACTTGAGAGCTCCAAAAATAGAACTAGAAGAACAATGAGCAAAAGCATACTCAATTCTTCTCCTAGCCTCACTTAATCATCCCTTGTGAAGGCATTTGAGGGGTAGAAAGGAGGAACATTACTTATAAGAACTTCCTACTTTATAAGTCATGGTAGAAACATGCAAAGAGAAAGATAATGGCTCGGCCTCAATGAATATAATCTCCACAAATATACAACAGATACTTCAGAAAGTTTTAAAAAGTCTCAAGCAGGAACACCGTACAAAAATCATCTCCTCCTGTTTCACTTCCTATACCAGAGAGGAATTAGATGAAGAGATAGTAGACTAGCTTGACCTGAAAAGACTGGGCAAAAAGAAGAAAATCAGGTCTGCAAACTCCCAAAGCAGTCCTGATTAAAAACCAATATTCTTGTAGCCTTTGTATGAGTCATAAAAGTCATAAAAGGCAGAGCTCTCTGTAAAACTGCACAGTAGACAAAAGGGTATTTAACCATTTTATCCTCCTTTTCAAAATTCTCTCCCTCACCTACCCTCCTCTCTCACTCTTACCCCCACCGAAGACCCACACCTTGCCTTCTACATGCCAAAGTTCACTTCTTTCTTAGGTCTGACCGCTAAACTCCCATTCCCCACAGTACAACTAAGTATGAATTAGATATGATTAAAGCACTTCATGCTAACAAGTAAATGTGGGTTAATCCATCAGGGTTCAATTCTGCAAATTTCATTAAGCTCTACTATGTATAAGGTACTGTCTTTAATCTATGAATGTACCTATTCTTCTTACAAGCAAAACTAGTTCACTCAATCTTTTAATGGACAATGTAAGAGGCACGTGAGTGCCTATTTCACATCACACTCTCTCCATCCCATTTTCTTCCATCCTATGACCCTTCCCCCTACTCCAAGAGCCAGGAAATAAAATCCAAGGAATCAATATTGCTTCCAGTAAAATTCGATGACTGTAAAGACAATGTGGGAGGGTACAGCAAATACTAAACATTCAAAACCAGAGCTGAGTTGTAGAGGATCTTTTGGATTTAATTTTACATATTAATTGAAAGTACAATAAAGGACTTCTCAATAAATTGATCTCCTTACAAGGTACCTATAAACTAGCTTTGCTCAGAACCCTGAGTTATTAAGCCATAAATACTGAGAGGCTTTTTTTCTTCAGTTATTTCTAGTTAAAATGTTAATAACTACCAGTTCAATTTGCCCTACTGAATTTAAAGGCTATTAAAATTGGCTATTAAACTTATCTACTGTTTTCAATTAGACTTGACATTTTTCTCATGTCCTCCTAGGTTTGAAATTTCAAACTAATTAGCATACTTGCTTTAAATCTTTTTTTTTTTTTTTCATTTGTAAAATGTATTAATTCTCACCTGTAAGAGGTTCTAAACTAAAGAGCAGAATACAACTACTGACAGGTTTGGGTTTGGTTTGGCCATGTGAAGTTATTTTTAGTTGTTTTAATTCATTGTCAATATCTTTAAGAATCAGGTGGCTGCAAACAAACAAACAAAAAAAAACCCTAGATTTCCTATGTTCTCTTGAGAAAGCTGAAGACTGGGCCCATATTCATGTAGGGCACTAATCAGGTAGACCTGAGAACTCGATGTCCCTCTTAGGTGAGGCATAAATTCTCTAGAGCATTTCACTCATTTTCATTTTTCATCTGCCTAGTACCTGAAGGCATATGAGTGCGCTATTCATAAACTATTTCTTTGAAAGGTGCAAAATAATTTCCAGATCACTTCCACACTTCAAGTCACCTAAATGTAAAAAAACACAAAACAGACTACAGCAGCTTGCAACTTCAGTTAATAAGCCTTCTAAGCCTTCACAATGCTTAGAAGAAAGAGAAAAGAAAATTCAGACCTATAGAAGGGTGACAACAAAAGGTAAAAAGCTCATCCAAAAGCTTTTTAGGGAATGAAGAAAAAAAGGTGAAAGAACTCAAAAACATTTTTGAGACACTCAAAGCTTTCCTGATTGTACCATACATTGCTCCACGGACCTTCTCACCACACTCCATGCTTCAGAACCTCCCTTCCCACTTTCTCTTTACGTATAACAATAGCAGTTAGGTCATAAAACTGAGAAATGTTAGGAAAATTTATGCAACACATTTACATTTTCAAAAATAATTCTCACACACTTTTTTAACAGACAATCTATCAGCAAGTCCTTTCCCAAGTATTTTCTACTGCTTTCTGCTTTCTGTTCAAATGACAACTGCAGTCCTCAATTTCAATACTTGGACTTCAATCCCGGTTCGGCTTTCCATTACAAAAAAAAAATTTGGCCCTATGGTTGTATTCCTTATTTCTACAAATAATCCAATTTTTACATTCTATTTCATTCAAAACGTATCACTAACCTCTCTGAATTTTAATCAGATTTATGTAGTTGAGGAAGGGGGAGGCTGTGCCCAATTGTCCAAATAAAGTCAATATACCATGCGGCTTCACTGATTGTTAATTTAAATAAAAAGCATCGAGACCCTTAAAGATAAAAAATGTAAATAATTTTATATGCTAAGTACACAAAGTGACAAACAGGTGAGACTCTATAGCACGTCTGGATTGGTGTCTTTTCATCATGGACTCAAAATATTGAGAAAGGAGAACGAATTCTCTGAAGACGGGGGAGGGTCACATTGCCCCCACATTAACGAAGTGATGCCTCGCCTCCCTTCACCCCATTTCCCAGGATAAAGGGTGTTAGGAAACTTGCAACTGAAAAAGAAAATATAAGCCTTTCTATGCAAGTTTTGAGAAAACAAAGCTTTACCATACATGATAATGTTATAGCATAAAACCACACGCAGCGCATTATTAGGGTCTCCTCTTCGCCCAAACGGAGACTACCTGCCACCTTATCATCTATTGTGATGCGCCCTCCTCAGGATGTCGCTGCGTTAGCCCAGGGAGGACAGAAAAGGGGCGGGGCACGGGGTTACTCTGCCCTGGGAAGGAGGGATTAGGGTATCGCCTTCACCCCTGGGGAAAGGCCTCGGGACTCCCAACGCAAAAACAGCACCCTCGAACCCAAAACCCACTCCTGCCTCTCCGAACTTGACTGCCAATAGCTGGAGCCCAGAACCCCACCCACAGTCCCCTAGCAGGGTTCGAGACGCCCAGACCACTGCCACAGCAGCCCAGCTCTCAAGCCCGGATTCGCCTTCCTTCCCCTTCTTCCTTCGCCCCCGCCAAGCCCAGCCGCCGGTGCCGCCCCCACCGAGTTCCCCAGTTCCGTCCACTCACCCTCGAACCTGTAGTCCCCCTTGAGCGTCCACTGAGGGCCTAGTCAAAGGCCGAGGCCAGCGACACCTCCGCTTCCTCCTCAACTGGATCCCTCCAGAGCTGTCTGTAGTGGCAGCCACTCAAGCGGCCGCGGCTACCAGAGCCGCCCCGCAGGTTGCAGGCCGGCTCCTAAGCCTCTTCTCGCGAGAGTCCGCAGTCCGAAGAGACGAGGGTACCTATGTTCTCGCGAGAATGATAGCTCACCTCCCAGGAGTGGGCGGGGTGCAGAATGTGAGGGTAGTTGAACCAGGAGCAGCTTGGGGTGGGCGTTTAGCCTGGGGGCTGGCACCGCAGAGTGGAAGTTAGTCCTCATAGACCTCAGCTGGCGATCAACAGCGAATCTCAAGGCTGAGTGGCTGCGAGCAGTTATACCCCCCAAACATATGAACCCCACGTCTTTCCTTCGACTTCCTAGCACCGTTATAAAAAAGCGGACAGCGTTTCCAACCCAGAGTTGAAGAAATACCTGAGACCCTGAGTTTGCTCAGGAAAAGCGTTTCCCTTAATTGAGCAAACTGGGAAATCGCCTTTACCAGTTCAGCTGGAGGGTATTAATCGACCCAGTTCATGGCTGGCGGTCGTTGTTAGAGCCACCTTCTATTCCCTAACGTCCACAGCTGTTTGATTTTAAACGCTGGGTTGGCGGGAACTGTGTGCCAGCTGAAACTCCTACAGTTGGGCCGCCTGTCGAACGTCGATAGTAAACCGGATGGAGTATCATTTGTGGGTAGAAAGTCGCCAAGGAATAGTTTGTCGTGCAACTTTACTGACCCTACCATGTACCAAATGCTGAACTATACAAAGTGAAAAGGTAAAAGACGCGATCTCCGCCCTCGAAATTCACACCCGGGGAGCGAGACCCACCCCAAAACGGATAATCCCATATACTGTGGTGAAAGCCGAGTTCCCCGCCGTGAGCTGTGGGAACAGAAAGGGTATAACCTGCTCCGCCTATCATGCTTCAGAAACCTCTACCAGGGAGTAACATTTGAGCTGAATCTTGAAGGATGAGTAAGAATTCCCTGGTTTTTAGGAGAGTGGGAGGAGCTTTGCAAGCAAATGAAGCAAAGAGAAAGAGGACTTTGAGTAATTTGGTATGAAAACAGATTTTGCGGCAAGAACCTTGTTGAAAAACTTTTAATCTGTGTTTGGTGCAGAGGAGAAAAAACTCTCAGGATCCTACATGTGATAACCAAAATGTTTCCAAACCAATGTTTATGCTAAGATGAGCAGTTGAACATGAACTTAGGTATACCTAAGGACACTTAGGTATCAAAGACCTAAAGGAAACATAGGCTATTGTCACAGTATACCAAGTTATTATTATTGCCAACATTCTGCTAAATTGAAAATTGCCAATAATTTTTGAGAATTTCTAAGAAGAGGAGCAATCTAAACAGGAATTTTATACTACAGGCAATCTCATGGAGAAATTTCAAAAAAAATTCTCAGGTAACAAAAGAACAAAAACCTCACCAATCTTGATTTATTAACAAATTTTTCCTCTGCAAGCTAAGATCAAGAGAGGTAATTCTATAGTCCAAGTAAGGGTCAGTGAGGTCTGTCAAACAGGAATTATTTCCTGTATTGAAATCGAAGCCATCGTTTTCTTTAAAAGTCTCTGGTATTCTAGTACATAGTTTCCACCAATCTCCCTTTAGACACATTTTCATATTATTACCTATATTTATGTATACTATAGTTTCATTTGGCTCACCCCACTCTTCCTACGATTGAGCCCAATACTTAATAAAAAAAAAAAAAGCAGTTGTAACCCTGCTGTAGGCCAATCAGTTCTTCTGCTTAGCTTAATTCGCAAGTTCTAGCCCAAGTTCTAGGAATTTTTCAGGAAACATTGAAGGAATTATATCAGCAAAAGATTTCAGATGAAATATGGGGACTTTGTTCCATGCCAGAATCCAGTCTATTTTACCTTGCTTTGAAGGGCCTATGGTTCATTTCATTCTGTTATTCTTTAAAAAACAAATGAACAAAAACAAGAAAATCCAAATTTTACATATAAAAGCAAAAGTCCTAGAATAGCCAAAAGAATTATGAAAAAAAAAAATAATAATGAAGAACTTGTATTTCAAGATTTCAAAACTTACTACAATGCCACAAAAATCAAGGTGATGTGGGATTGGCATAGAGCATATAGATCAATGGAGTAGAACTGAAAGTCCAGAAATAAAGCCTTACATTTATGGTCAATTGATTTTCAGCAAGTGTGCCAAGGTAGTTCAATGAGGAAAGGATAGTCTTCAAAAAAATAGTGCCTGACACATTCATATGCAAAACAAACAAAAAAACCTCTTAGATTCTTACCTCATGCACACCAAAAATGTAACCTTAAAAAGACTATAGGCCTAAATATAAAAACAAACTATAAATTGAGTAAAAGAAATTAAAGGAGAAAATCTTCATAACTTCGGATTATTTTCCAGACATGACATCAAAAGCACATGTCGTAAAAGAAAAAAAATTGATAAATTGGGCTTTTTTTTAATTAAAATTTTTTGAGCTTCAAAAGATTGCATTAAGAGAATAAAAAGATAACTCAATGACTGAGAGAAAATGTTTGCAAATCAGAATAAAGGACATGTTATATATAATATATAAAGAACTCTTACAACTCAGTAATAAATAAGACTAACAACCCAATTAAAAAATGGTATAAGACTTGCATAGACATTTCTATGAAGGTTATGAATGACTAATAAGCACAGGAAAAGGTGCTCAATGTCATTAGACATTAAGTAAATTAAATTAAAACCACAGTGAGATACCCCCACATACCCACTAGAATGGTTATACAGGCATACCTTGGAGATCCTGCAGAACATCACAATAATTTCAATAAAGGGAGTCACCTTTTTGCTGGTGGAAAGTCTTGCCCTCAGTTTGTAAAAAACATATCATTTGTGAAGTGAAATAAAGCTAAGACTTAATAAATGAGGTATGTCTGTAATAAAAAATCAGACAATAACAAGTGTAGATGAAGATAGGGAGAAACTGGAACCCTCATGTATTACTGGTGTGAACATAAAATATTACAGCCATTTTGGAAAACATCTTGGTAGTTTTTTGAAGTTAAATATAAATTTACCATACTATCCAGATATTTAACTTCTAGGAATTTACCCAAAAGAAATGAAAACATATGTCTACACAAAAACTGTATATGAATGTTAATAACAGAGTTATCTGTAGTAGCCAAAAATTAGAAATAATCAGTTGATGAGTAGATAAATAGAACACGGTATGTCATACAATGAAGTATTCTTCAGCAATGAAAAGGAATGGCATACTGTTATGTGCTGCAACACAGATACATCTCAAAAACAGTATGCCAAATAAAAAGAATCCCTTTAGATAAAATGCCCAGAGAAGGCAAATTTATAAAGATAGAAAGCTGATTCACAGTTGTCTGGGCCTAGGAGTGGGAGGCAAGGATTGCCTGAAAATGGATTCAAGAAAACTTTCCAGAGTGATGGTAGTCTTCTTAAACGGGATGAGTGATAGTTGCACAACTTTATAAATACAAAATATTATTGCATACAATAAGCGAATGTTATGTAAGTTTTACCTTGATAAAGCTATAAAAAGAAAAAAGACATTCATCCTACTGAATTGCATATCTCAATCTTTTAGATCCCATTTTTTATAATCGCCCGTTTTAGATTATTTAAAAAAACTTTTGAAACTCATACAATGCAATAGCAAAACAAAACAAACAAAAAACCCTACTCTATTTACAAATGGGCAAAGGACTTGAATACACATTTCTCAAAAAGAAGACATGCATTAGTATGTATGACAGATATATGAAAAGATGCTCAACTTCATTAATCAGGGAAGTGCAAATCAAAACAATGAGATATCACTTCACACCTGTTAGAATAGCTATTATCAAAAAAACAAGTATTGGCAAAGATATGGATAAAAGAGAATCTCTGTACATTGTTGGTAAATTGGTACAGCCACTATGGAAAATAGTATGGAGGTTCCTCAAAAAATTTAAAATAGAGTTACTGTATGATCCAGCAATCCCACTTTTGAGTACATAGCCAAAGGGAATGAAATCAGGATCTTGAAGACATATCTTTATGCCAATGTTCAGTGCAGCATTATTCATAATAGCCAAAATATGGAAACAACCTAAATATCCGTTGACAGATGAATAAAGAAAATATATATGTATACACTCGTACGTATGCATGTAATGCACATACACACAGGAATACCTCATTTTATTGCACTTTATTATGCTTCACAGATGTTGCATTTTTTTTATACGTTAAAGGCAAGACCCTCTACCAGCAAAGATTACAACTTGCTTTACTGCACTGGTCTGGAATCCAACCCACAATATCTTTGAGGTGTGTGTGTGTGTGTGTGTGTGTATAAATATATTTCATATGTACGTATTATATGTACGTAGAATACATATTATATATAATGGAATATTGTACAGCCTTCAAAAAGAAAGAATTCGCCATTGTGACAACATGGATGAACCTGGAGGACATTATGCTCAATAAAATAAGCCAGACACATAAAGACAAATACTGCATGATTTCACTTATATATGGAATATAAAATAGTCAAACTCATAGAAACAGAGAGTAAAATGGTGGTAGCCAGGGGCTAGGAGGAGGGAGAAATAGGGAGATGTTAGTCAAAGGGCACAAAGTTTCAGTTATGCAAGGTGATCTAATGTATAGTATGGCAACTATTGTTTATAATACTGTATCATATACTTGAAATTTGCTTAGAGGTTAGATCATAACTGTTCTTACTACAAAATAAGAAGAAAATATCAACAATGTGAGGTGACAGTGCTATGAAAAAAACTGAAAATTGAAAATGTGCAAGTAAAATCCCCCAATTCTAAATTTAATATGCAACATAAAAATTTTATAAATACATGGAAAAGTTAAAGAAGACTCTCATAACTGAAGACTCAATATTATAAAGATAACAGTTCTCCGAAAATTCATCTATAGGATCAAAGCAATACCAATTGATTTTGCATGTGTATAGGTGTGGATGTGTGTGAGAAATAGGACAATTTAGAGAATTAGGTCTAAAATTAAAATATTAAAATGGAAAGAGTAAGGAATACCCTAAACATTTGTGAAAAGGGAGAACAATGTGTGATGAATTGTTCCACCAGATAACAAGACCTAATATAAACTATGGTTTTAAGGCTGTGTAGCATTAGCATAAGAAAACACAAAAAGATCAATGAAATAGCATAGACACTGCAGAAATAGTATCAAACATGCTGACTCTTGATTTACAAGGAAGGTAGCATTGCAGTAAAGTATAGAAAGCATAGTGTTTTTGGTAAATAATGAAACAATAAATTGAAACAATTGGATACCCATATGAAAAAAAATTAAATGACCTCTACCTCACTCTTAGACAAAAATCAGTTCTAGTTGGGTTATATATCTAAATGTAAAAGGCAAAATAATAAAGTTCCCAGAAGAAAATATAGAAGAATATCTCTATTATCTTAAGGTAACTAATGAATTTTTCAATAGGACACTAAAGCACTAACTATAAAAAATGAGCACCTTGACTACACTAAAATTAAAACTCCTCATTCATCAAAAAACACTATTAAGAAAGTGAAAAGGCAAGCCACAAAGTAAGCAATATAGTTAACTGACAAAAGAGTGGTATTCAGAATAAAGGGTGCTTATAAATTGATATCAAAAGACAGCCCAAAACTGAAATGGAAAAGAGCACTGAATAGGCACTGCACAGAAGAAAAAAACCTTAATGGAAAATAAATATATGAAAATATGCTAAATCACACAAGTAATCTGGGAAATGAGAGCAAAGAAAAACAATGAGATGCCCATCAGATTGGCAAAATTTTCAAAGTCTCACAATACTTGGTATTGGCAAGAATGTGGAGCAAGAAGAACTTTCATACATTGCTCAGAAAATGAGATATAAACTGTTAAAACCACTTCGGAAAATAGATTGACATCTCCTACCAAAGTTGAGCATGCAGTTCTATTCCTACTTAGGTACACATTCTAGGGAAACTTTTACATGTTTAAGAAACTTGTAAAAGAATGTTCATCTTTAGTAATAGCCCCAAACTGAAAACAACCCAGATATCCATTAAGAATAAAGGCATAAATAAACTGAAGTATACTTATACAATGAAATACTATACAATTTTCTAGAACAGAGTTGTCACTACGAAGAGTCTACCCAGCCAGAGACTTCATTTGCCAGATGTCTCACCCCACTTTACAATATTAGGCATGATAACATGACTGTATTATAGTCAGAGAAATGTGAAGAGATTGTGTCACCCGTTCCAGGTCTTGGCTGTAAACACCTCCCACATGGCATTTCTAACTGGAATGGAGACAACCCTAGGGTTACCATGCTAGAAGCTGAGTCCCTGGCCACGCTGTTGACCTGTTAACCTGCCCAGTACTGTTATGTGAACAAGAAATAAGCTTCTACTTAATTTAGGTGGTTATACATTTAGGATCTATTTGTTTTAGCAATTTGCTCACCCTAATTCAGAAATGAGAACCTTTAAATGAAGTGCTGACTAGCAAAAACCTAAAAATATGGAGCAGGGGCTTAGCCATAGTGGATGGCGAAAAAATAGATACCACGGGCTGGAAAAACAGAGCCCATGATATGCAACAGCATACATTTGGAAGAATAATAGTAGACTATCCATCTAATCAAGGGATCTTGAATTTCTATTAAAAAAAGCAAGGGAATAATGATAAATATAAAAATAAAAAGGTGATGATGAAGAAGGATGTGATTAAGCAAAGACTTATAAGGAATATTCTGTTTCATAATCTGAGCAGTGAGTAATGGGTGTTTATTTTATTTTTTCTTAAAAATCTACATATATGTTTTATACATACTTCTGTATCTACGATAAATTTTGCTAATATATATATACTACATATATATTATATATACTACATATATATTATATATAGTACATATATGTATATATTTTTTAGGCGAGGCAACCCTTGGTTGACCTCACAGATTGTAAGGACCTTGTCAGCTTACAATCCCTTATTTTTTATTTTTTACATCTACAGCACCTGGTCTTCCTAGGTGGTCTCCCATCAAAGTACTAACCAGGCCCAACTCTGCTTAGCTTCCAAGATCACACGAGATTGGGCTTGTTCAGGGTAGCATGGCCATAGACAAATTTTGCTATTTTAAAAAGTAAAAACATATCAATCAATACCAAGTAGATTTTATTCCAGACATGCAAAAATATCACATTAATGAACTAAAAGTGAAAATTATGTATTTTTGGAGAAACAGCATATTATAAAGTTTAATACTCTTTTCTAATTTCAAAAAAATCTTTTAGAAAATTAGTTATAGAAAGGAATATCATCAAATGTTAAAGACCATTCTCTTGTTGAGAAATTACAGATGCCCTCCTGTTAAGGTCAAGAATATGATAAAGAAACCCAATATCATCACTTATTAACATGGTATTAGAGGTACTAGCTGATACCATAAGAAATGAAGAAAATATGCATAATAAGAGGGAGAAAAGAAAAAAAGTGTCATTATTTGAGATGATATGATCACCTAAATAGAAAGGCAAGTGTAATCAAAAGATGAATGATTAGAATTAATAAGAGAGTCCAGGAGGGTTGTTGGGTATAAGATAAAATTATAAAAATGAACAATGTTTCTCCACACCAGAAATAACCAAGTAGAAAATGTAACAAAAATTTAGACATCTTTCGCAATAGCTACAAAGGATACATAAGATTTTTCCAGAGAAAATGTTTAGACTCTACTTAAGATGCATAATAGGAGATCAGAATAAATGAAGAGTCTTACTATGTTGATAACAGGATGATATAATAAAGATAGAAATTATTCCAAAAATTAATATATAATATATAATTTTAATATAGTCTCAGCCAAAATTGCAGCTGGATTTTTTTTACAAAAGTGACTCAAAAAATTCATTGTAAAATTTGTATGATAGAATAAAGCTTCTAAGAAGGACGTGTGTGTGTGTGTGTGTGTGTGTGTGTGCGTGTATATGTGTGTGTACTTTATATTGCAGAAACAAACACATCGATAGAATAAAGAGAGCTCAAAAATAAACCTATGTTAATGACATCAGCAAGATGGTGGAATAGGAAGTCCTAGCCCCTGTCCCTAACAGAAACACTGATTTAACAATGATATATAGAGCAAAATACCTTTAAGAGAAGTCTATAGTCCAGTTAAGAAGTTACAGTACCCCAGGGAAGCAGAAAACTGAAACCAGCCACATTAAAATAGTGGACATGGCAGAAAAACTCAGAAAAAGATCAATATGCCCCATCTCCCTAAACTATTCCCAAGATCCCTGTTTGATATTCTGCAAACATTACTTTTGCTTCACCCTCCTCAGGCATCTGGAGAGGGAAAATCAAGACACTTTCCCCAGTGTCTTGACATCTTTGGATCCAAAGAATCCAGACTAGTGTGGCCCTACGAATACTAGTGGCTGAGATCTAAGTGATGATGTCTGTGATGAGCATGTGCTGCTGGTTGCTGAGATTCCATGTAAATATGACTCTGATCCAACCACAGACAATGACTTCCTCACATTCTCTTAATGACCTGCAGAGCATTGGATATGGGTCCAAACCAGACCACTAGGGAATGCCAAAACATTCATCTCTGCTGCTTGTGTCCTGGGGTCCTCCTGCTTCATCTCTGGCAGGTGGAAACTAGAGGAACACTTGAGTGGGCTTTGGATGTTTGCAGGGAATCTACATATTGTGAACAACCTTTCCCGGTATCTTCAGATCTGGGTTTCCAGATTGTGAACCTTAAGGAGGACATGAAGTCATGTTAGCACAGAAGCTGAAACTGTTGACCATGTGAACCTAAACTTGCAGAGGTGGAGATTTTTCTAGACTGTGACCTGAAGGCCATTTCATTTTTCAATGCCACTAGTAGTTTCCATTTATGCACCTTCACTAATATATCTACCTTAGAGCCTCTGTGTCCACTCTTTGTCCTGAGATTCCAAGAAAGGGTGAGAATGTTGAACCCATGAAGATCTGTCACAAAGGAGCTACAGATGTTGCAGTTTGGCCACAGTCTTCCCAAGACATGTGATCTCTGTGCAGAAAGAAGAGCATCTGGAATGAAACTGCTGGATCATATGCTCTCAAGTTCTTCCAATGTTACCAGGAGTTTATATGGTTGAGAAAACCATCCATTTTGTTTTATTATAAAGGGAGTCTTAGGATAAGAATTGCAAAAATAAATTATTGATTTAATAATTTTAAAATCAATAAATTATTGATTTTAAAACCTGACTTAATTCTAAATACTGGGCTTTGCTCTGAATGAAGTTATACCAGTCCACAATTTAAGGGCAAGTTGTTTCTTCCTCTAGCATGTTTCCTGGGGGCCACCTCCAAGATGGAACCAAGAACTTATTTCTATAGAGTTCTATATAGCCTGGGTTGGATATTCACAGGCTCAATCCTTGAGGATTTGGGAAGAAGGTATCTTGTATATGAGCCACATAGAGAGGAGAATTAAAGGACTAGAGACAATCAAAGGAACAATGAGTGTCCAAGGATTAAGGCAAGAGATAGAAGGAAAGTCAAGGAAGTTTGATTTGTGGGCCTCCATCTGAGAATGACCTTTCATTGGCTGAAAGTTGATTCAAAGGGAACAACAATAAGACAAATTTTCACTCTTTAAAAATAAAATAAAATAATCTATGTTTACATAGTAACAAGGTATGATTTTTAAAATGGATCTACAAAGCTATGGAGAAATAAAGAATTGTTGGATAGATAGTATTTGGAACACTGTCCATATGAAAAAAATTAACAATAAAGTTCAAACATAGCATTTGTCATACACAAAATTAGACTTCAGAAGAATATATGCCTAAAAGTGAAAAGTAAACCTCTAAAGCAGATGGTCTTGATAACTTTGTGACCTAGGGTTGGGGAAAGACTTCTTAAATAAGACTCCCTAAAATACAAACAATAAGGTGAGAAACTGAGATACCTGTATCCATCAAAATTAAGCATGGTTAGTAAATATACTGGGAGATAACTGGGAGAAAATAGTTGTGACATTTAAAACCAACAAGGAATTTGTATTAGAATATGCAAAGAATTCAAAATGAACAGGGCCAGAAAACCAGAGCTTACTGCTCTGTCTTCCTCATTAGAACACGAACTCTTTGAGGCCAGAGATGGGATCTTATTCAGTTCTCAGTGCCATGAGACATTTTAAGGCACACGAGTCTACTGTTTTAGACAGCACAATATAGAACATGTCCATTATCACAGGAAGTTCTATTGGACAGCATTGATTTAAATAGGACAGGGCTCTGTATTTTACACTCCTGAAGTATCTTGTACTTTGCTTTCAGCACTTATCAAAGTTAATAATGAATTAATGTCTGTCTTGCCTACCAAACTGTAGGCCACAGGAAGACAAGAACTGTGTCCATTTTGCTTACCCATGTATGCCCAGTGCCTAATACAGTACATGACAAATAATGAACACTAAATAGATATTTGTCAAATGACAAATGAAGTTATATTCTAAAATATATGAAAATTCTATTCCTTGAAATTTGGGGTCCAGACTAGAAATATGAGCAGTGTTTGTGTATAGGCAAATGTTTTTGCATTCAAATTTCAGACCTCTTTCTGCCTTTCCTTGCTGAGCATTTTATTTCCTTTCCTGAAATGAAGAGGACAATAGCATCTAGCTACTATGAGATTTGGCAACCTAGTACTTTGGTAATACTAAAAGGATGATGTTCAAAATATCAGAATGTGAAACACATGATTAAAAAACATCTTGATGATGGATGTTCGCTGAACCTATTGCGATAATCATTTCACAAGGGATGTAAATTATTCCATCTGACTGTATGCCTTAAACTTACAAAGTGATGTATGTCAGTTATTTCTCAATAAAACTGGAATAAAAACATTTTGCATTATTTTTCCTAGCCACGATCAATTTAAACCTATTGGTGTTACTCATTACCAAAAAGACAATCTTATAACAGGTAAGAAATACTTAACTTCATTTATTTAGAATGATGATCATTAAATTTTTATTTTGCATTGTAAGATGAGAAGTTAAAAAGTGCCATTTTATTCTTTTATAAATTATGTAACAACATACTTTAAAAAGAATAAACAATAGAAATAGAATAATTAACAGAGCTCTTAAATGAATAAAAGTAGAATCAAAATAATCAATTAAAATTATAGCTAGCGTGCCTAGCAATTGATTACATGTAAAGTGTGGTGATACTAGAAATATTGGCACTTGGTGATCATAATAGAGCTTGAAAATATTAGCAGCATGTAATATTGTTGCCCTATGATGTCTAGAGCAGTGCTCTGATAGATCTGTTTTCATTGGGATTTAGCTTTAGTTAATACATCCACATCAGCTTTGTCTGCTTCTCCGAGATTTTTTTGATGGTTCTCAACCAGGACATTGTCTTCCTTTTTTCGGGGCCTCTGGGAACCCGAATCTCTGTGAGCGATAGAAGTTCCAAGAGCAACAAAATTGTGCACATCCTGCAGCTTCTTCCTCAGCCATTCCACCCTTTCCATTGAGTTCAGATGTTTACGCAGGTTATGCATAAGCTGTATTTCACTCACAGATCTCTTTCTGTAGAAAACAGAAACAGAGAGGACCACTCCTTTAGCTCCCCTCTTCCAATCATAAAGCCAACCCTAGAAATCCAATTCCCATCCTCTCACCATGCAGAAAATGCTACAGTACTTACTTAATAAGTTTCCCATCTGATTTTGCAAAAAAACATATTGCAAGCATGACAATCATTACTTTAACCATTTCTTTTGCAGACATCTTCACTAAAAAGGAAAAGCAAAATGCAGGTATTTAAAAATATTTTTAATATTCCAAACTATATAATTAAATTTAGTCGTTTACATTTATAACTATAAAACTGTGCACAGAGTGTTACAGTAACTAACTGGATTGGTTTTCATGGGAGACTTTTGGAATCAGCCTTTTTATTTTACAGATATATTAGAATATATTATGTATATACATAATTTGGCTGGAAATTAGACAGATTAGTTTTACTTAGATATTTTTTTGAGAGTTCTTGTGCAAGTTTTAATATATGAATTTTAAGCCACATAAGGAATGAAAAAGCTTACTTTTTAGAATTTCCTCACGTATTTTATGTTTGTTCTGGCTAAAAGCTTATAATTTGCTTGAAATGGCTACTTTACCTCTTAGGTAAATTATTAACACTGTTTATTTACTTAGCAGATTCCTTTTTCATAAGTCAACTTCATTTCAGGCACTGCAATAATAACTGTAAATACCAAATTAATAGGCTCTGATTTAGAGATTTTTACTGAATTAACACATATTTCTACTGTTAAAAAAATTGGTCAAAGTTTTAAAAATTCATCTAATGACTTCTTATGTGGATTTAGAGCTTTGGCCTCATATAAAATGTTTGTCTATATTATTTCTTGAGCTTATTTTATTAATGATCTTGTATGAATATAATTTTTATCACTTTTCTCTTTTGCTCATAAAGTTTTTCATCTCAGAATGGTCTTACCTTAATCTGCACTTCAATCCTTGCAAAGCCTATTATTATAAAGTGTTTTTCTTAATGTTTAATGTTCTCTGTTTTAATATACATATAGAGTGGTTATGAATTCATATTTTAAGGGGAAATGGCATCACTTAGAAATTGCATAAGAAACATTATCATCTATATTTATTTTCACTGTGTAATATAAAGCTATTGACAGTGACAAATGTGTATTCTTCAATTTTGGTTTACATTTAAAAAAGGCACTGTAGCTAGAGGACAGGAGCAGTGGTGTCTAATCCTAACTTTGTCACATTCACCTGGTGACTTCAGACATCTCTGCTTTGCTTCCTTGTTCTTATTCTTAATAGAGATGAGTTTCTTACAAGAATGTCATGAAAAAGCTGAAAAACAGTTCTAAAACACCCTTAAAATTCATGTACAGTTTTTAGAATAGAAAATTAGAAAAGCCTTTATGTAAAGGGAATAAATATTCAGCAGTAAAACTGAGGCTCTCCAACTGTGATATACAGATTGAGCCCTCTATAGGTCAAAACAAAAAAACAAATGAGGATATTCTGCATGAAAAATGGAATTTTAATTTAACTTAATAAATTTATATTGGTTATTTAAGTCAAAATTATTCATTCCTCATTAGGCTGTTTTATTTCAAAATTTCAATGATACCTTTAAAGCATATCATGCCAAATTTTAATTATTTTTTGTGTAATTTCAGATGAATTTAGAAAAAGCCAGGCATCTCAAAAGATTTTAATCACAAAAATAAATGATTTAAGAGTATTTTAGTAGCATACATTTTATTTTGTATTGCGGCATTTTATATTAAACATAATTCAAACCTTCCCTTAACATTTTACTTTGAAGAAACAACATGTTATTTTCAGAAAATGATACACATTAAATAATTGCTTGATGTAAAAAAATCTCATATAAAATGTAAAAGAGAAAGACTACTCACCACGCGATCTTCTATCAGGTGTGTTAGCAGCTGATGCTTTCTTAAAGTTGAGTGAATTTGAGAAAGCTGGCGAATTGGGCTGTAGACCCTTAACTGTGACTTTTATATACAGGCCTTCCACTCACCAAGAGAAGTTTTTTTTTTTGATGTTACAGATAATGTCACTCCCAATTCTCTGAACCATAACTACCGTATCAGAGCAACAAGCAGACACCCCCATCGGGCGGTGCCCCTCTTAAGTTTTAGGTAATTGGATATTAAAAAGAAAACAGTGTGGGGCTGAGAAAAGGATTTTGCAACGATTTCTAGCAAATAATAAATTGTAATTCTGACTGGATTAATGAATTTATTATAAAAAGACTAATTTCAAAGATTCATGGTAAGTCATCACTTTACTTGAAAGTAAAATCTGAAAATAAGTGTATTTGTTATAACCCTATTATTGATATAATTATTATGAGGATTATAATGAGTCATATTATGTTATTCTTACTTTACAAGCCATATTCCATTAATTCATATAATTCCTGGTCATTTTTGAAAAAAAAAGATATAGTGTTTTCCTTAAAGGAATTGTTAAAAATATTTTTAAGAAAATGCTCTTAGTATGTAATAAACTTTAAAGGCTTCAAAAGTGAAATTATTTAAGAATTTATTTAACTTACATTTTATTCATACATTTTAATTTGCAATAAAAACATTTGATAAGCACTAACTACATGCCAGACTTTATACATTATCCCACTAAATCTTCACAGCAATCCTGTAAATAAATACTATTACTAGCCCCATTTTCACATGAGGAAATTGAGGTTTGGAAAGTGAGGAAAATGAAATTCAATAAAGGTCTTTATGACTCCAGAGTCATTTTGATTCTTACCAGCTCAGATTTCCCCTAGAAATGTAGTCCTTCTATGAACTCCACTCTTTCTGACTTTAATTTCTCTGGCCCTTTGTAGCCTCTTTGCCCAGGGGTTGGATCTTGATTCCCATGTTTCTCAGTCGATGACTTGTTCCAAAACCTAATGGAGGCATAATGCTGCCATGTGTCTGAATTCAAATATGGCTACACCCTAGTTCCCATCTATCAGATCAAAACTCCTTGAATGCCCTTGGTATATCTAGGGTTCATTTAGGTGGCTTACCTCCCACCTAAGGTCGCAGAATTGGACCAGTTCTCTTAGCTCTGGTCCTAGCCAGGCTTCATATTATTCCCTTTCCTGCTAACCATTGTCAAGTTCTACGTCACGTAAGAGCCATTTCAAGTTTGAACAGTACCTGTACGGGGTCTAGAAGTGGAGATATGTGCTAGTCTTGCTCTGGGAATTTCTCTACACTGGGCAAATATTACTTGACGTACACATCCAGACTCCATTTTTGAAAGGTTAAGGACGAATTTCAACATGTCTATAGAGTATGAACTAGGTTGTTGAAAATGTTAGGAAACATGATATATGAGAAGCAGATGAATGACACTGGAAAAGAAAAGGTCTGGGATGACTATTTAGCTGTTTTTAATTCTTTACAGGGCTACCATAAGGAAGGAGGAATATTTTTGTGGTTTAAGAAGGAAGGACAGACTTCAATGATTAAAGATTACAAGTAGGCAGATTTGGGCTCAACTTGGATATTATAATTGTCGAAATAAGGAAACAAATACCATATAAGTAGTGAGTTCCTTATCACTGGAAGTGTTCAAGTAAAAGCTGGATGAGCATTTACCAGGGATATTAGAGAGATTCATACATAGCTGAGAGTTGAACCAGACAACCAAAAGGTCTCCTTTAACTGTAAACATCTATCGTTTTGATCTTTTTAAAGACTTCTTCTGATGCAGTCTACACATATTTGTATATCTTCTTTTTGTTATACTTACTCTGTTAAGAAGAAGAATTGAAAATGAAAATGATTTTATAAACACATTTTTCATTGTTATTATAAAGCCATGTTTAACATTTTAATTTGTAGATTTTCCTTACTTCTTTGGGTAAGTTGACATCATTGACAGCTTTCCAGGAGTGATGCAATTAGGGTATTCACTGTCTTCCTCCTATACAAGTATGTAAGAATAAACTGCCATGTTAAAGATAACCACAGTATTAAACTAGTTTTACGGAAAAATAAAACAAACAATTTAGACAATGTTCATTCATTAAAAAAATGCATTGAGTATCCACTATCTCTCAGGGGCTGTGTTAATCCCTAGATGATTAAGACATGATCTATGCCCTCGGATTTAACACACAATTGCAATATAAACTGATAGGTGTTATAATATGATTTGAACAAAGGCTTATAAAAGCACCGATGAGGAAGTCTCTGAATTTCCCTGGAGTTGTTGGAAGCTGTTTTACTGAAAAACTGAAATGTTCTCAAGCATGATTACGAGTTTTCCATCAGAGAAGGTGAAAAAGGACAGAGGGAACAGCATGTGCAAAGTCATCGAGGCAATAAAGACTGAATATGTGTTGGTGGAAGGAGAAGGGAAATAGTGATGACCTTAAAAAAGTAGGTTGTGTGCAAATTGCGGAAGGCTTTTGTGTGTGTCAAGGAGTTTTATCTTGTAGTTCTCTCTAAACCAATATATGCAGTAGTAATATTTTTGTATTCTTCAGAATTTTTAAAGGACTACTTAACCTTCCCACAAAGAAGAGATACAGCTGCCAAGATTTGGCACATGGTTTATCTGAGCCATCAGGTTATGAGACTGCATGAATAAGATAGAAAGAAACCATTTAAGGAATAAGAAGGCTAGGGGCTATGTGGGCACAAGAGGTTGATGTCACAGTGACAGAGAGAAGGGCTGAGCACAGCTTTTTGCTTTGAAAAGCTCAGCTTTTCTTAGCATTCTCAAGTATTCTGAAGCTAGGATCAGACAACCTACTGTATCCCTCACATTTGAGAAGGATAAAGGACCATGTATTATTTCCACTTGCATTAGGGGAGGTTTAATTTGAGACAGATACTTTTTCCTTCTATTTGTTCAGTAAAAATGAGTATGGGTTTGAGGACTTAGCATCAAGAAGAAACTTGCAGGACTTGGAAATACAGCTACAGTTCTCCTAATTCCATGTTTTGTCGACAGATTGGATGATGTCTATCTTAACAGTTGACTTACTCTTCTGCTTTAAACTCCTCTGTGGAATCTTGAGCTACTGAATTCTTCTTGATCTGCCAGAGAAAACTTTCCTCCCTCCCTCTCACCAGCCTCTTACCTTGTCTGTAGTTAGAGACAATGAGCAAAAATGCTTAAAAACTGTGAGTGTGGTTATCTAATAGGCAGCATTTAATAAGCTATTGATCTCTCTCATTCATGAGTTGTTATAAACCCTGGAATCCATTATACCTGAGTAGCCTGTTGAAGATGAAATATGCAACTACCCTCACAAACAAAATATTACTTGTTGGTTTTTGTCCATTCTATTAGTAAATGTCCATCTCAGCATGTGTTTGCAGCCTTCTGCATGTTAATGTGGAATGGAGTAGTGTGGAGATGACACTGTCTTCACAGTCAGACAGAGGCATCTCTGTAGGTGGAAGACTGAGGGTAAATGTGTGGAATGAGGAGGCAATCTTTCTACATACAGCAAAGAATGTCTCTGCCTTGTCACAGGGTGAACCAGGATGTCATTTAGAAAAACCTTTGTATCTTTATTTGATTGAAAAGATTTCTAGTTATGCAGATACCTCTGTAACATTCTCTGTGACACAGGTAAAGAATGAAACAAATCCTTGAGCGTTCCTCATTCAAAAGCTCCCTGAGATTTCATCTACTTTTATCCTCTATTTCTTAAAGAAATAGAGGGGGAAATTAAGCTTAATTGCAAGCTTTTCTTTTCTTTTCTTTTTTTTAACAATAAAGAACATGGACAGCCACAGGAATTTAATCAGAAGTGAAGTCTCACATTTTTGGTGGTGCTTCTCAGTGAGCTGACCACTGATATCACTCCTAATTCTAAATACATATTTTTTATTGTCCCATAAATGTACTCATTTTTCAGACCAAATGTTCCAATTTGGAAATAATATGTTCTCAGTTAATGTGGATCTTCCTTTGAATTACACAGGTGCTCAGTTCTGCTCTACTCTCCTTTTACTGTTAGTGGAATATCATATATAACTTATGACATTAGGAAAAAAATTACAATGTCTTTCATATCCTTTCCTAATGTTCATCTGGAGCCAATAGGCTGTGTACTCTCTTTCCTGTATGTTTTTGAAATTGTGTGAGGAAAAAGCCAAACAGGAAGTATTGGTTTCCTATTAGTGAAGATCTAAGTCAAATGATCTGGTTTCTCAGACTTAAATTATGGTTTCGATCTAATACAATAAAGACTTGCAGAGCATTTAAAGTCAACCAGCCTGTCAAATATATGGTGACAGAAGGAAATTTAACTTCGGATGGTGAACACACAATGCAATATATATTTGATGTATTATTGAATTGTACATTTGACACCTATATAATTTTATGAACCAATGTCACTTCGATAAATTCAATTTAAAAAAGTCAACCAGCCAAGAAAGAGTAGCCTCTTCCCTGATCACAATCTTCTCTCTGAAATCTGTTTTCACAAGATTCTTTTTTAAATTAGAGCATCTTTATCTTTTAGATCTCAAATTTCACATCTCAAGGTAGAATACTGCCTTCCCTCCTTTGAGTTACGAACTTTCAGATATGAGCTATTATATGTGAAAGTGTTTTGCATGCAATTGGCATTCAAAAATGCTTGTCGAATCTAAATCTGAAAGGAAAGTGGCACTTGCTCATCTCCTTGGATGGGTCCACCTCACTCCAAGAGTCCCCAGTAAAAACATGGAGAGTATTGAGCTCCTGGGCTCAATCAGCTCTCTGCCTCCAAGGTCTACCTGCTCAGTCTTTCGAAGTGCAAAGAATTCTGAGGCAGTAGGCAGTTATGATATTCATAAAATCCATTCTGAATTTTCTAATTGTACAAGGAATTGTAAAATTTAAACTAAAATTAAGCATATCTTTGTATTGTTGGTAACACAATGCGTTAAGTGTGGAGAGCGGACTCCTACGCAAATTAACAAACTGACCAGCAGCTCTAGAAACTACATTCTTCTCACTCTCACCTAGCAGCACTGTGCAGTGGAAAGGCTCAGGACCTGAGTCTGGAAGATGAAGGCAAAAGCAATATCTCTGGCACTTATTAATTGTACAACTCAAAATAAGTCATTTACTCACAGAACCTTAATTTCCACAGGAAAATAAATCTAAACTACTCCGCAGATTTTTATGAGGATCATATAGAATAATGCATACAAATGCACTTTGTCATCTGCGTACATGATATTGATTAAAATCACAGTTCACGATAGTAACATTATTTTTAGGAATCCTATTAAGGTGATATCATTTTAGTTTGTAGCTTTCTGCATCCCCTTTCTAAGTTGATTATGGGTCATTTTGAACATTATAGAGCTGCTCTAAGAGTTAAACCTGGAATGCTATTGCCTTTATCTTTCAACAATGAAGAGAATTTCCAGCATGGCTTTACAAACTGTCCAGAAGAATGCTCTAATGGGTACAAACAGAGGCATGAAGATGAGAGTCTATATTTCTCCTCCAGGGACATTCTTCAGATGGCTAGAGTACCAATAAAATGCAAAAAAGTCACTGTGAAACTTAATTCCAAACATATTCATGTGGTTGTTGTTTTATGAAATCAACTACAAGAAAGGTCTAGTGGAAGGATCGCTAGATTTAGAGTCAGAAGACCTGAGTTCAGATCTTGGCATTACTAGGGTTGTCAGATTCAGCAAATAAAAACACAAGACACCAGTAAACGATAATATATTGTATACTTAAAAGTTTTATTGAGAGAGTAGAGCTCATATCAAATGTTCTTTCCACAATTAGAAAAGGAAAAGAATTTAAAAGAACCCACAGGACGCCTAGTTAAATTAGAATGATTTCTAATTACCTATGCATATATGCACTGAGATAAAAGAAAAATATTGCAAGAGACATATTGATACTAAAAATTATTTATGTTTATCTGAAATAAGTTATAAGTATCTAAATTACATACCTCTTTCTAAAGTTTATTTCTCTAATCATTTGGCTTTTCTTAACAGCTTATAAGGTTTCTTGCAGTTACAGTCTATGTTTTAATTATGTTGTAACATAGCTTCTACATCCAAATTATTTCATTCTTTTATGCATTGAATATACATTAATGAGAAAACATACTCAACATTATCATACATGCTGATATCCTGAATATATACTGGAATAAAGTCAACAAGTCCAAGAACTGCTCTTCAAATTTGATTCGTTAAAGCACATAATACCATCTTTCATGGCATAAACTGCTTTCCATTATTCAGGATTACATTTTATGTCCTAATCAATGGCTTTTTAAATTGTTATCTACTGCCAAAAAAAAAAGGAAAATTGTTCACCAATTTTGATTTCCCTCTTCTTCATCACTATACATGATGAGTTCACTTGTTCCATGCTGGATGAGTATTTAGAAATATCCATGTAAAAGAATCAAATCATTCAAGGAGGGAAATCCACTTGAAAAGATAGTGATTATGGCAAATGCCATAATCATTGTCCACACTTCATATTGAAATTTCTTTTCCTGCTGTTAAGCAACACTGTCTCTTTTAAGAACAGGCCCTTAAAGGGATACATTTTTCATCAATTCTTTCTTCTAACACATTTAACAAGTTCCTTTAAGCCAAGGAGCACTTCAATAACACTGTTTGCTCTTCTTTCAATTTGTGTCATCTTACTACTAAGAGAATATTGAAAACCACAAGCAAGAAATTAGTAGGCTTCACTCAGTGGAGAATTTAAAAAGTCGACAAGAATTTTGAGAACTTTTTCTTCAGAAAGTATAATTTTAATGCATCAAGTAAACTAACTGTATTTATTAAAGAGAGTCCATGGGTTTTTAAAGGTGAGAGAATTGAATACTACTGAGTGCCAACAATATCACAAAAATTGTTTAATCTTTTAGTTTAGACAGAATAAAAACTGAAGGCTAGATGGCTATCTCTGTCCCAATCATGGTCCTTTGGTCTGCTGTCCATTTAGCTGAGGGTGTGGATGGAGAAGACTTTTCTTAAAATGAGCTCTGGGTAAGGCAGGAAATAACATATATCCCTACCTTATAGAATCAACTCATGCATCAAGTATTTGCTCTAAAAAAAAAAATGTGGAGTAACTTCCTCCAAAGAGTAGAGTATGGAAAGGGGGGAAAAAGCATAACTTTATAGTACAGAAACCCAACGAACACTACTTCAGCAGGGTAATCAAGGTCAACATCAACAGTGGTAAGTCATTTTTATAGAATGTCTCTCGATAGTATGTGACGAAATGATACTTTACCTCTGTGATTTTCCTCCCAAAAAAACATATCCTCAGTTTAATCATGATAAAAATGTGAGGGAAATTCTAAGGGACATCTTATAATATATCTGATCAGTAATTCTCAAAACTGTTATCAAAAACAAAGGAAGTCTAAGAAACTGTTATGGCCAAGAGGAGCCTAAGGGGACATGGCAACTAAGCGTAATATGGTGTCCTGGATGAGATTCGGTCATAGATAAAAGGACACTAGGTAAAAACTAAGGAAATATAAATAGATATGGTATAGTTAATAAAAATGTATTAATATTGGCTCATTACTTATAACAAATGTACCATACTAAAGTAACATGTTAATAATGGGGGAACTGTAGAGTATATAGGAACTCTATGCATTTGTTTAAATTTTCTATAAGCCTAAAACTCTTCTAAAAAATGAAGTCTACTAATTAAAAAAAAAATTTGGAGGTATGGCAGGCAGACAAATGAGTACAACTCTAAGGGGAAAAAAAGTTTAGGAATTGAACTGAGAAATCAAGAGGTGATTATTATGAATACAGCAAAATTTCAGAGTCAAATAAGGCTTTTTTGATTATCTATTGTCACTTTCCACAGCACTTTATATAATGCTTGTCTTATTTGATTATCACAGTACCTGTAAGGTAAATATTATTGCTATCTTTTAAGTAAGAAGCTGAAGCTTGGACTTACAAAGTTACCGGTTTAAGTTTACTCAACTATTGAGTAAACATATCCAAAATTTAAATCTATGTCTCTTACATCATGGCTTTTTCCTCAATGTTATATTGCAGAGAATAAAGGTCAATAGAATGGAAGCAGGGAATTCAATTCAAAACATATCTGCTGAGGTCAAGGCCCTGTGTTGGAAGGTATGGGATTACAGAGAAGGTGAGGCATAGACCCTGCCCATGAGGAATGTATGCTCTAGTGAGGGAGACAGACAAATATAATTTACAATAATACCAGATCCATTGGTGTGGGGAGGAGAAGTAGATGCGACTGTTTAATCTGCACACAATCTTATTTCTGTGGGTGGTAAGAAGTTTCAAGGTCAGACTCCCACACTTTTACATGCAATCTCTGCAGATTGGAAGATTACTTCTTTTTACCTGCGGGAGCACTGAAGGGTAGGAATCTTGGTTTCTTTTCAGGTGTAAATAAGATGACATTCACAAATGATAAAGCTGACAATCTTTTTATCTAGTATAAAGGTCTCTGCCTATAGTTTTTCAACTGTAAATGCTTTCCTTGCCACTAAATAGTTCAGCAATATGATTTTTATCATGATTCAGCAGAAGACTTATTTTTCATTAGTCAACCATATAATAATAGTTATCCTTATAGAGCATTTACTATATGCCAGGAACTCTATAAGTGTTTTATTAACATTATCTCTTTAATCTTTATGACAATTCTAAAGTAGGACTATTTTAATCCCTATTTTACATCAGAGGAATCTGAAGCGGATAAATTTAAAACTTGTCCAGCATTACCCAACTATAGTTGTAAATGCATAGAGTTCCTATATACTCATGATTTAAACAATGTGACTCCAGAACACATCTTATAATAATTATGTTATATTGTCCACCTACCTACCCACTAACACACATATATACCCTGAAACTGTATATTAAAGTGTGTTTACTTGTACTATAATTTATATGTGAAAAAAATAGAGTTTCTCTAGTCTTTAAAATTATTTTGATCTTCTCAAGCTTCCCAAGAGCTAGTTAACAAGGGTATAAATATTCTCAATTTGATTTAGTTTAAAAATCAGTTCAATTATATACCATCACCAAGTGGGATTTATTCCTGGAATGAAAAGATGATTCAACATATAAAAATAAATTAATGTACTACATTGCATTAACAGAATAAAGGAGTAAAAAACACATAATCATCTCAATATGTGCAGAAAAAGCATTTGACAAAATTCAGCACCCTTTCATGGTAAAAATACTCAGCAAACTAGGTTTAGAAGAAAAGTACCTCAACATAATAAAGGCCGTACAAGAAAAACCCACAGCTGACATCATACTGAATGATGAAAGACTGAAAGCTTTTCCTCTATGATCAGAAACAAAATAAGGATTCCTAATATTGCCACTTCTATTCAACATAGTACTAGAAGTCCTAGACAGAGCAATTAGGTGAGAAAAAGAAATAAAAAAGCATCCAAATTGGAAAGGAAGAAGAAAAATTACCTCTGTTCATAGACAACATGATTGTGTATAGAGAAAACCCTAAAGCATACATACACACATGCCCCCCCAAAAAAAAAAAAATCTGTTAGAACAAATTAAAAAATTGTGCAAAGTTGCAAGATACAAAATCAACACACAAAAACAAGTTCATTTATTTACACTAATAATGAACAGCCCAAAAAGAAAATTAAGAAAACAGTTCCATTTACAGTAGCACTTAAAGAAATAATATATTTAAGAATAAACCATGGAGGTGATAACTACAAAACACTGCTCAAAGAAATTAAAGACACCAGTAAATAGAAAGACAAACCACAATCATGGATTAAAAGATGTAATCTTGTTAAGATGTCAATACTACCCAAAACAATCTACAGATTCAATGCAATTTCTATCAAAATCTCAATGACATTTTTTGCAGAAATAGAAAAATGTATCTAAAATTCATATGGAATCTCAAGAGACCCAGAATAGCCAAAACAATCTTCAAAAAGAACAAAGTTGTAAAACAACACTTGCTAATTTTAAAACTTCCTGAGGTAGGAGTTACACTAGGGACCCTCTCCAGAGCAGCTAAAATTAAAAATAGCCTTAAACAATAGCCTTGACTTAACCCATTGTACTGACACAATAGCAAGGCAATGATAGGGAAATTCTCCAACATAGTCATGCACACAGGACAGCTGGTGTAACCTAGAATTCACTTCTGCTTCACTAAATGATCATTATAATAAATTTGCATTGCGGTTTTGACTCCCCTTATGGGCAAACTGAGTGCATTATGGTTATATGCATGTTTAGAGAGAAGATTATTTAAGAAACCTGTCAATCAAGGCTTAGGGGAAGAGCTATGGTAACAGGGAGAGGACCAAAGCCTTGAAGACAGAATAAAAGAGCCAGATGCATGTGGCTTTGGGGGTTGAACTCTCTTTGTAGCCCACTCTACCTTCTGAGAGTTTTCTCTTATCTTCATAGTTGACCACTCTTGGCAGCCTACTCTCCTCTCTGTGAGTGTACTATCGCTTTGAATAAAACTAGCTTGCTTACAATTGCTAGATGTCTGCCTTCAATCCATTGTCGCCAGATGCCAAGAACTGAGGACTGAGAATTCTAGAACTTCCTAATTCAGTAACATTACTACAGAGCTATGGTAATCAACACAGTGTGGTACTGGCATAATGATAAATATAAAGACCAATCGAATAGAATAGAGATCCCAGAAATAAAGTTTGTGTACATGGTCAAATGATTTTTGACAAGGGTGCCAAGACAATTCAATGGAGGAAAGGATAGTCTTTTCAACAAATGGTTTTGGGAAAACTGGATATCCATATATTAAAAAATGGAAGTTGGGTCTTTGCCTTATATCGTATACAAAAATTAACTCAAAATGGATCAAACACCTAACAAAAACTAAAACTATAAAATTCTTAGAAGAAAACATAAAGGGAAATCATGACATTGGATTTTGCAGTGATTTCTTGAAAATGACACCAAAAGTATAGTCGACAAATGAAAAAATAGATAAGTTGGACTTCCTCAAAATTAAAAACTTTTATACATCAAAAGACACTATTAACGGAGTGAAAAAGCAACCCATAAAATGAGAGAAAATGTTTTTAAATCATATACCTGATAAGAGATCAATATCTAGAATATGTGAAGAACTTCTATAACTCAACGACAAGGAAACAAATGACCTGGTTAAAAATTGGGCAAAGGACTTGAATAGACACTTTTTCAAAGATATACAAATGGCCTATAAATACATGAAAAGAGTCTCAGTATCAATAGTCACTAGGAAAATGCAAAATAAAATCACAAAGACAGACCATTTCCCACCAAACAGGATAGCTATTTTTGTTTTTTTAAAAAGGCAAAACAAAAAATGACAAGTGTTCATGAAGATGTAGAAATTGGAATCCTTATGTACTGTTAATGAAAATGTAAAATGGTGCAGCCACTGTGGATAACAGCATGGTGGTTAATCAAAAAATTAAACAGAGATTACCATTTGGGCCAGCAATTATACTCTAGGTATATACCCCAAAAATTGAAAGTAGGGACTCAAACAGATATTTGCATACCCTTGTTTATAGCACTATTCATAATAGCCAAAAGGTGGAAACAACCCAAATGTCCATCAACAGATGAATAGATAAGCAAAATGTGGCATATACATATTATAAAATATTATTCAACCTTAAAAAGGAATGAAATTCTGATCCATGCCACAACATAGGTGAACCTTAAAGACATTCTTCTAAGTGAAATAGGCCAGATACAAAAGGACAAATATTGTATGATTTTGCTTATATGAGGTACCTAGAATTGTCAAATTCATAGAGATGTAGAATAGTGGTTGCCAGGGGCTAGGAGGCAGGATTTGTTGTTCAATGGGTACAGAGTTTTAGTCTGGGATGATGAAAAAGTTCTGGAGATAAGTGGTGGTAATGGTTGTAGAACACTGTGAATGTACTTAATGCTAATGAACTATGAACCACTTAAAAATGGTTAAAATGGTAAATTTTATGTTATGTGCATTTCCTACAATAAAAAATAAAATAAAAAGTTAGTTCAAGTCACTCATTTAAAGGCTAAATTTAATTTAGCCTTTCTAAATTTACCCCCTCACCTTTTTCCTTTCCAAGATGTCATTAAGTAGTATGGAGAGTTTTGGCCTGCAAAATCTTGTGACATTGGTGAGTAAAAAGCCCCACACCTAAGTTGGTCCATGAATATGCACTGCCTGCCATCCATTCAGATATAATTGGTTTATTCCTGACCTTTGGCATGAAATTATGGCCTTTCTTATTCATTCAGTTTCCTGTAGCCTTTCCTTGCTGATTTCGTTTCTCTTGTCTCTAGGTATTAGTTTCCACTCTCAGTTTCTACTACGTTCCCAATCAGACCCTCTTCATGCCCTTGCTGCTAGATCACTTATTTCTGCTATTATCAGCCCATGCCAGAAAAACGGGCCTTCAACTCAGAGTTCCCACCACAGGGGAAGCCAGGGCACTTGGGAGAGCAAATTGAACCCTCTCTCTACCTAACCAGACCACTCAACTCGCTTAACTATGCTGCACGTGCCCTCCTTGAATAGAGCGTGCAAAAATACTGATTTCCTTCCAAAGTCCCAAATGGAAATCAGGGCGAGAACTCCTTTGTTCTTTTGAGTTCTTGGAGGTGAAGGATAAAAAAGAGATAAAAGTCAAAGATGACTGACTGCTGCTCCTGTCTTAAGGGCACTTATGTAAAGGCTTCTCTGTTTGAGTTTATGTCTTCCTGGCCTAGATTCATTGACACTGAATATGATTAAGAGCACATTTTTAAACCTGCAATTCTGATACTATTACATTTATCCTACAAGGCAGCAGTCCTAAGTTCTTAGCTTGCTGGCATTAAGATTTAATTATCTCTGTATCTTTTGCAACACTTAACACTCTATTAATACACAGGTTTGATGATCAATGAATTATGTGTTGAACTAAACTCAGAGAAATTAAATATCCTCAAAGTTGGCAGGTCTATCTTTTGAAAACGATTTCAGAATTTGGGAATAGACAAAAAGTCATTAGGAGTCAGATGTAAAAATAGCTTTATTTAAAGGCATAGTGTCTCCATGAAGTAGTGAGTGATTTTCTTGAATAATTCATAAACTGACTGAAAAGGCAGCTCCCAGGGAGGGGCTACTCCTTCCTCAAACTCCTGAATCCATACACTAAGCTGCATGTGCGTACTTACTGAGTACTTTGTTAATGTAAAGAAACATCCAAGCCGGTAGAGAATTCTTATAAGAGTTTATCTGAGCCGAACTGATGACATAAGCCAGGGAGCAATATCTCAAATACTCCAGAGAATAACAATTTTGCAGCTTCTTTTATGCATTTGAAATCAAGAAAGATTGGAGAAAGCAAAGCGGGGATTGGATTACAGGATAGTTAAAATTATGCACTCTCTTGAAGGTTAATACTCCCTTCAAGGGATATTACTTCTGATATTTCAAAGGTTTGTTAACCTAGATGCCCAAGAACTATGGACAAGACTGGCTTAAAACCTTTCACTAGAGAAACTACAGGCCTGAGGAGTGACTACCCACCATGATCTGCCCAGCTGGGAGTTTATGATCAGATCATGCTGTGAGGTTACTTTCCATACACCTCCCCCTGCCACACACACACCTTCATCTGGTCCACACAATAGTTAGGGTACTATCTGGACACTGGAGATGTAAAACCGGATAAAATATAGGCCCACAAGATGACCAAGGTGACCCCTCCTACATAATGTATCCATAGCAAACAATATTTCCTCTATCAAAGCATAATCTCACTTTATTGCAGTTTCTTGTTAGTTGGCTTATACTAAACAAGGCTGATATGCTCCTTGACAGCAGAGATGTGTGTTTTGCTCACCATTGTATTCCTTGCCCCAAGCAGTTTTTGGCACATGATAAAGTGGTTGCCTTTGCTTCCTCATCCTTCTTCCCTCTTTGATGAAAAAACCCTCTTTCCATCCATGTGGTTTACTTAGCTCTGACCCCATCTGTACTGCAAAAGAGTTGCGCATGTCAGAGTTGTTCCTGGAACTTTTCAGTCAAAGATTTAAAGGGAAGACTCCTTCCTCTGGAGTTGGCCAAGCCGCAAATGAATCTTGGGTTGCTGGCAGCCATCCTGCCTGCCATTTGGATGCTATGCTGTTGGTGCTCCACCCAGATCCTCTTCACAGAGGGGGATGGGAAGGATTAGCACAATCCTTTCTCATCCCATAGCCTTTGACCGACTGCCAAGGGGTGCAAAAAGCAGACCTCCTTGCCTTAAGGTGGGATAAATTCTGTTATGTAATTTATGCTTCAGATTTCCCCATGAGAAAGGGCTGAAGCTATACTCCATCTGAGACCACATTTGCTTAACTTTCTTCCCCTGCTTCCCTCAAACACCTTTTCCTGAAGCATTCCTTCAATAAATCACTTTCATAAAGATGCTATCTCAGTCTGTTTCTAGGGAAATCAATCTAATCAGTCTGTACAAAAGAAAAATGAATATTAATGACATAATTTGAATGCCTGGATCTCAACCATATTTTCCCTTGTACTTTTAGTTAGGTGAGCTAGTTTGTTTAAGCTATTTTGGATTTGAGTTTCTCTCATTTGCATCTAAAAGAATCCTGATATTCAGCAGGCATTCTATTAATATTTGCTGAATAAGTATATTAAATTATAAATAGAGTGAAATGGAAAATAGAGATGAGGATGCAATGAATTCCATCAAGTATTTTGAGAAGAAACGATAATTTACATTTATCTAAGCCTATGAGTATG
>NW_006431079.1:4480136-4498137 GCF_000325575.1 Pteropus alecto
GTGAGTAGTGGGGACATCCTAGGTCTAAGGAATCTTTGTAAAAACAAATGTTTGACAATGCGAAAGTACATAGTGTTTGAGAAAAAATAAATTGTCCTACACAGAAGAGCGAAAGAGTGAAAAAAAAAATGCTTATTTTGTTGAAGCAGCAAGTCTATGAGATTGCATAGGGAGGAAAGCAGATCATTACCAGCATGTATTGCCAAGATTGTGGGCAAATGCTGACAGGTGGGCTGTAAAAGAAGATGCAAGGTGTACAGACATAACTCTGATATGTTTGGGATGCAATGACAGAGAGATTGCAGCCAGTATCTGTTAGTCATGGTTACATACAATCAGAGTAAAGATCTGTTGAGACTCATTGATTCTGAGGTATGTTCTTTACCCACATGGAAGCTCAAGTGTACACACATCAGTCTCCTTGGTGTCATTCTGTCTTGATCTGTTTCACCTGGGTCCTGGGTGATGCAAGAGCCGGCCTGTACAGGGTAAAATACATATATTTTGATCGTGTTAAGTCATCAGCAAAGTCGTCAGTTGTTTCCAGAAAGCAATATTCAGGTATACAATATTATTCATATTGATTGCTCATAATAACACCTGCTCCTGTGATGTGTAATATCAACCCACATTTATATAGCCAGATGCTTTCACACGAATTATTCTATTTAATTTTCACAACTGTTACACTTAAGATCAAAGAAATTAAACTTTAAACCATGTTTCCTTTCTTCAAGTTCATGACTCTCTCTAACACCTGAAAGAAGCCTCATGGTGAGTCCATGGACATTCAATAAATATTTGCTAAAATGAGCTGAAATAAAACCATTAGTTCTTAGTTCTTGTTTCTTTGTGCTCCTCAGGATAATGACCTCTTTCATCTGACACCTGCCCCAGCACCCAGGGAATCAGACTTCCCTTGACAGTAAACCTTCTTCCTCAGCTGCTTTTCTTGCTAGAGGAGCCTGACCCTCATCCTACATTCCTTTAGGACATTTCATGAACATTTCAAACTTAACATGTCTAAAATAAAATTATTAATGATTTTTTAAATTCATATATTCTCTAGTTTTCTCCCATGCTTGTTCCCATTTCAGCGAATGGTGCCATTATCCAGTGAGTTATTAAAGTCAGAAACTTGAGTGTCAACTTGTTAATTTCACTTCCAAATTAGATCTAATATCTGTTCACCCCTTTCTATTTATCTCCACTAGTACCATCTTAGTCTAAGACATTCTTCTTTCATTTTTCAGCTGGAATAGCCTCCTGGTGGGACTTTCTAATTGTAATCTTGTTTACCTTATATACCCAACCCATTCTACACATATCAGCCAGGGTGAGATTTTAAAAATGTAAATGACATTCTTTGGTTTGAAATTCGTTAATGGCCTCCAATTGTACTTTGGATAAATTAATTCTTCAATACCCTACTTTGAGGAATACAGTGAAGAAATAAAATGGAGTCACTATAGTCAAGTTGCTAACTTACTAAAATCAAGTAGGTTGAGGCATGAAGAAACAATTCTATTCCTGTTTTAATAGTCTGAAAATTTTAACTTTTGAACTTTCTGATCCTGTGTTAATGCCTGGGTATACATCGGACCTCCGATAGCCCTCTCATTACTCACTGAAGGACACATATCCAGACCACATGACATTGACCATTCAAACCTCTGTGTGACCAGAACTCCTGGCATCCATCATCCAGACACCTGGCATCAATCATCCAGACTGCCTGACATCTGACTGATAACTGTCCTGGACCAATCCTAGGGCTAAGAATACAGGACTGATTATTTTCAAGAATGTACTTTATACTATGAGAACTTTTCTTTCTTCTTCGCAATACTTCTGGGTTTTTGCCTAGTTGTGTTTCGTATGTGCAAACCTGAAGATTTTTAAATAAATCTTTATCATTTATTTTTAGCCAAAGCCTCCAAACTCTTATTAAGTCCATTTGACACCCTGCATGTATTGCCTGCTTACCTCTCCAGTATCACTGTTTTCCCTGCTCAGCACACATCAGTTACTTTGGATTTCTGTCACTTTCTAGAGAATATCTAGCTCTTTCCTGCCTCAGGGACTTTCTATTTTACTCTCTCTGCTCTTGATGGGACTAGTTCTCCCTATTCTTCATGAGCTGGCAAAATTTTAACTCTTTAAAAAGTTTTCTGGAAAACTCCCATCTACAGTAGTTGTTTCTGACAGTCTCAATTATTGTACATTGTCCTTTTCTTTACAGAGATCTGAAATTATTTGCTGTAATTATTTTGTCATTGGTGAGATTCCTTGTTATATGTCTTTTTTACAAGAAAATGAATTTCATGAAGGCAGTAACATTGTCTAGTCTTGGTAATATCATTAATTCTTGGCACACGATAGGCTTTTAACAAATTATTCTTTAAATAAACAAATAATTTAATGATTATCCATTTAATTGAGAAGACTTAAGATTTAGTATTTGTCCTTGCCTCATGCCACTCACATGACACTTATCAGAATATATAAAGTACTCAGTAATAAGAAGACAAACAACTCAATAATAAAATAGGTAACAGGTTTGAAGATCTCCTCTTTAACTGATAAAGATACATAGAGGGCAAATAAATACAAGGAAAGATGCTCGACATCGTTAGTGATTAGGGAAATGCAAATTAAAGCCACTATAGATACTCCTATGCACCCACTAGAATGGCTAAAATGAAAAAGTCTGATAATACCAAGTGTTGAAAAGTGTGTGAAGCAACTGGAACTCTCTACATCACCAGTGGGAAAGAGAAAAAGTATAGCCACCTTAGAAAACAATTGTAGTTCCTTATAAAATTAAATTTGCACCTACTATCTACCCAGCAATCCCACTTCTAGGTATTTACTCAAGAGAAATGAAAACACATGTTCACTCAAAGACTTGTATATCAGTCTTCATAGTAGACATAACAATAAAAAAACATAATAAAAAATATAAACACAATAAAAATAAATTTTAAAAAATTAAAAAAAATAAAAATCAGATCTGTGTTTTATAAGGGCCAGTAATAAGGGAAGGAGACGGTCAACAAAGGGGTAAGAGGAAGCCCTTGTGGTGATGGAAATGAAATGTTTTACATCACGATGATGGTAGTGGTCACAAGACTGGATATATTTTCAGAACTCACCAAATTATACTTAAAAATGGTGAATTGTATATGCAAATAATATCTCATTAAAATTGATTTTTAAAAAGAGCTTTACCCAAAAACCTCATTGAAGGGTGAAAAAGTTGAGATCTAAAGGAGAGTGATTGCACAAGTAGCAGAAGTGAGAGGTTTGTCTAGCATTGTCCTTGACTCCTCATCTAGGGCTCTTTGCATTATAACTTATACCTGATTTTCTAGAAAGAAAAGTATTGAATGTACTTTCATTTATTTAGGCGCCCCCTCCTCTACTATTTGCTGGATTTTCATGGGAACATGGTAATTAAATGTTTTTATTTTTAGGTCTCTCTTCTATTTAGCTCAACCTGAGCTCAAACCTCTTGATAACAAACAACATATTGGAGTCCCCAGTTGAGTGATAAATTGTTTTACAGTTTCTAAATCTCTTAAATGAAAGGGGATTAATAATTCCCCCTGCCAGTTTTTCAAAAGACTAAGAGAAACGAAGATAGTCTCAGACAGTAGTTTGATATAAGAAATAAGTGTTATTTCTAGGCTTCTGACTTGTTTTGTGTTTTCTCTTTTGCCTTGTTCAAAGAAAGAAACACTTGACTTGAGAACTCCCAAGTGTTACTTAAGGATGTTGAAGGGTGTTTGAAAACTTCATTTGGAAAATTCAGGGGGAGCCCCCTGGTGTAGCTTCTTGTTACTGCACTTGAGTGATACTGCCATCAGAGAGAGCAGCTGAGAGTGAGCGTGGGAAAGGGAACAAAATAAAAGGGCTAATTTGACATCTTGTTGATTATAATGCTCCTGGTCCTTTATGTTCGTCACAGTGACCAGCCTGACTAACGCAGAATGTATTTGAGTTGGATGTAATTCAACAAGCATTATTAATAGTCTATTATTTTCCAGGTGTTAGACTGATGCACGAAGACAGACCACTTTATTTTATTTATTTATGTATTTATGCATTTATTTATTAGGTGAGGCAACCCTTGGTTGACCTCACAGATTGCAAGGACTTTGTCAGCTTACAATCCTTTATTTTTTTTTTTTTTACACCTACAGCACCTGGTCTTCCTAGGTGGTCTCCCACTCAAGTACTAACCAGGCCCGACCCTGCTTAGCTTCCTGCTTAGCTTCCGAGATCAGACAGGGTGGCATGGCCATCTACTGAAGACAGCCACTTTAGAGTCAAAAGTTACATGTTACAAAAGTGTATGGCTTACAAAGTGTTTTTATGCAAATTATTTGGTCTGATCTTCTAACAACTCTACGAGGTAGGTAGTGGTATCTAATTCTACAGATGAGGAAACTGACACTCAGAAAAGCAGAGATTTGCCCAAGATTACTTGTTTAGAAAGCACTTTAAAGCTGAATACTTTTTAATTATGTACCACACCTTTGGCCAAGTTTTAAGGATATAAGGAAAAATAAGTTTGAGAACCTCGCCATTCACTGTAAATATGCAAAATAATTATAACACAAAAGAATCCTTGAATGATGATAGAAAGAGTTGGGAAATATTTCCTAAGAGCAATGAATTGGACCTCAAAAAGTGAAAATGAATTTGCTATGTAGGGCAGAGGGGGAAAAGGTCATCAGGGAGAAAAAAAAAGTCATTTGCAAAGATCTGGGAGTACGGTAAGAGACTGGTGAAAATTCCATTGACTAGAGCATCAGGTAGATATTGACAAGTCATGGCGTTGAGCCTGGGAAACAGAGTTGCAACCAGATTGTAAAGAGCCTCCACACTATTCTAAAGAGGTTGGATTTTTTAAATCTCTGTGAGTTGCTACTGTTTACAAAGTCAGAAGAGTAATGTTTTGGGAAGATAACTCTGGAGCCAATGCAGAAGCTACACTAAAGAAGGCAAATTAGTTGGGGGCTGTTGGAGTAGTCAGGCATGATATGATGACAGGGTCAACCAAGGTACAATGAGGATGCGAACAAAGAGGTAGATACTAGGAGTCAGGCTATTAGAAGAGGCTGACCAGTTGGAGTTGGGGGTTTAAGGAAATGGAGGAGGAGGAGATGACTCCCAGTTTGAACCACTGGGTGGATGGTAATACTGCCATTATCTACACATAGAGCACAGGATTTGGGGCCAGTAAACCATGGATGCAGAACTCAACCCTAAGCCTCTGACTTCAAATCTTCTGTTCATTATACTCTAACACACTGTGTTTTACAGGCTAGGGATGCCATCTGTGGTAGAAAAATATTAATAAAAGTAATTCAAAATTCTTACAAAACAAGTTCTATAATATAGCTAAATTATTATATCATCATAGCATCTTCTGTTGTATGTTAATTTCTCAGGAATATAGTCCTTTACAGCTCTAATACCCTTATGTCACTTCTTCAAGTTCACTAATTCTGTACTAGGTCTCAATCCACTTCCAGAGAAGCTATTATATACAGAAAACCTGGATATATAAAATTCAATCCAAGTTATACTATAATGGCACAGAAGTCCACTTGTTCTGATTCAGAGGTGCTCACTCTTTCTGCTTGACAATACTGTAAAGTCCCCTGGCTACCTAGACCTGTCACCATATGTCAGTGATTCATCTCTCAGTGTCACTCATTCAGTCATCGTACCGTGCTGGCCCCTACACCAGCCGCTCTACATATAGGAGCTGATTCAATCTTCTTAAATTCTCTGTGAAGGAACTATTACCATCCTCACTTCGTACATGAGGACTCTAGGATCCAGAGAGGCTGAATAACTTCTCTAGAGTTCGATAACTTGAAGTATGTATCCTAACTACTCCCATACCTGCACTTCCAGCCAAACAATACCAAGTCCCAGACCTGTACCTCCAACACTCTACCAGTCGACCCACCTAGACATTCTTCACATACCTCGTAACTCAATTTCAAAATAATGAACATCAAGTTCATTATTTTCCCCACAATCTGCCACTCCTTTTTCTTTTTGTTATACCAGTTGAGGCATGAGGCATCAGTATACACCTGATTATTCAAGTCTAGAATCTGAAAGTCACCTAAATCTCCTTAGTTTGTTCTCTCCACCCATATCTAGTAACCTAACCTTGTTCACCTCACCTTCCTGCCCATTTATATTTGCTTTAAAATATGATTGACTATATAATCAAATGCGTTTTCTCAGCTTCAAAAATAGTTCTTCAAAACTGCCTGTCTGGCTGGTATATCTCAATAAAAGTGCAACTTGCTTTAAGTTATAGAATGTTATTTGTAGATCTATTGCTTGATGGGGCCTCTTACTGACAACATTAGAAGTGAATTTTGTATACTCAGGGGCCATGATGAACAAAACAACATGAGATTAAATCAAGCACAAGACAGAACGATGCAGTCAGGAGACATAGTAAATATGAACATAGTCACTTATCATTATCAAGTATTATGTACTGTACATAATTGTGCTATTCTTTTATACAAGACTGGCAGCACAGTAGGTTTGCTTACGCCAGCATCACCACAAACACATGAGTAATGTGTAGCACTACGGTGTTACAACGGCTATGATGTCACTAGGGGATAAGAATTTTTCGTCTCCATTATGGTCTCAAGGGACGACTGTTGTACATGCGGTTCTTTGTTGATTGAAATGTCGTTACGCAGTTCATGACTTAAAACACAAGCAAACGAAGACGGAATACTTGTTACTGATCTTTGTCAGAGCATCTTATCCCCAGAAAATATTATTTTGTGATGTTAAGGTTGGGTTCTCATTGTTTAAGCTATCTAGAGCTTCTTAATATGCTGTTTAGCCCATTATTATAGAAAGTAGTGGGAAGAAAAAGCCTGCATATTTTTCAAGTATTGCAGGTGTAAATGGCCTGGTCCCTGGAGAGGTAGATTAGGAAAGTGGGAGAAAGCCAGTAGAGAAATGGGGAAGTGGTGTGTTTCTTTTAATGGTAGAAGTCAGAACCACTGAATTCAGTACATTAGATAGATATGGGTAGCTGCATTATTTACAAAATAGGCAGTGGCAGGATTCGGCCCCCAGTTAAAGTTTGTCAACCCTTGATCTATACTATTAAAACTTTTAGCTGACTTCTAGCTATCTGTGGTTATGATTCAATTTAGCATCCATTTACTTTAGGATTATTCTTAATATCAGTAGTATTAACATTTTGGGCTAGACAATTCTTATTTTATTTTTGTTGAGACTTAATTCATACCATAATTCACTGTTTAAAGTATAAAATTCAGCAGTTTTTTGTATATTCACAGGGCGTGTTCAACAATTGCCACTACCTATTCCAGAACATTTTCATCAAAAAGAAACCATGTATCTATTAGCAGTCTCTCTGCAGTCTCCTCCCCATCCATACTCTGGCAAGCACTTCTCTTTTTCTGCCTCTATAGATTTGCCTATTCTGTACATTTCATAAAAATGAAATTATACAATACGTGGCCTTTTGAGACTGACTTCTTTCACTTAGCATAACACTTTTAAGGTTCATCCATGTTGTATTAAGTACTAGCATTCCATTCTCTTTTCACAGCTGAATAATATTCCACTGTACATATATACCACATTTTGTTTATCCCTGCATCAATTGATGGATATTTGAGTTTTCTCTACTTTTTAGCTATTATTAAAAATTCTTTTATGAAAATCATGTACTAGCTGGGTCATATTGTAACTCCATGTTTAACCTTTGAGGAACTGCCAAACTATTTTCCAGAATGGCTGTGCCATTTTACAATTTGACCAACAATTCATTAGTATTCCAATTTCTCCACATCCTCACCAATACTTGATAATTTTTTGTTTGTTTGTTTGTTTGTTTTGTTTTGTTTTAATTATATTCATTCTAGTGAGTATGATGTGATATCTCATTTTGGCTTTGATTGGCATTTCTCTAATGACTAATGATGTCAAGCATCTTTTCATGTGCCTGTTGATGATGTATATATCTTCTTTAGAGAAATGTCTATTTAAATTTTCTATTTTTAAAACTGAATTGTCTTTTTATTATTCAGTTGTAAGAGTTTTTATATTTTCGGGATACTAAACATTTATCGGATATATAATTTGCAAATATTTTCTCCAATGATGGTGTTCTCTTTTCACATTCGTGATAGTGTCTTTTGAAGCACCAAGTTTTTCATTTTAATGAAATTTAATTTATCTATTTTTACTTTGGCTACATGTGCTTTTTGTGTCATATCTAAGAAACTTGCTTAATCCAAGGTCATAAAGACATGTTTTCTTCTGAGAGTTTTGTACATTTAGTGCTTAGATTTAGGTCTTTTATCCATTTCGAGTTAATTTTTGTGTACAGTATAGAGGTCCAAATTTATTCTTTTGCGTGTAAATATCTTGCTGTCCAGATAATTCTTTATTTTGGAGGGTTATCCTGTACGTTGTAGGATGTTTAGCAGCATTCCCAGTCTGCCATTAGCTGCCAGTAGCACACCCCTCCAAGTAGTGACAACCAAAAATGTCTACAGACATTGTCAAGTGTCTTCTGGGGGCAAAACTGACCACTGATCCAGATAATTGGAGTTGTCTTGAAATGAAGTGTGTAACCTCTGGGCTTTACTCTTTAAAAGGAAAGGGGAAGGCCTTCCCCTTGACAATTCTTTCCTGTCTGCTGGTTGGAATGTGGATGTGATGATGGGTGTTGGAGCAGCCATTTCATTCTCAAGATAGAAGCTGTAGATAAGAATGGCAGAGGAATAATGCAAACAAACAAATAAACAAACAAACAAAAAAACCTGGGTCCTTTATAACTGAAGTGCAACCTTACCAACCTTAAATTGCTCATCCAGATTTATACATGAGAGTAAAAGTAATCTAATTTATTATTTTGAAACATCATGACTGAACCTATATCCTAATAAATACACATTTTTTTTTTAATCAAGGAAGTATTCTCTAATCTTTCTCCACTCCCAGCCTTTACTTCAACTTGTAAAATGGTCACTTAAACAAATTTCTGTAGCTCTCCCAGAAGAATGATCACGTAGCATAATAACATAGCCTGGGGATGGGAACCACAAAGAATTCAATGCAATTTACATATAAAGTCCAAATGGGGAAATAGTTAAAATTTAGGTATATACCAGGTTTTGAAGTCTATCACATGTTTTGAAAAACTCAGTCTTTCCATGAAGGTCATGGCGAGTCATTAAAGTACTTGATTAGATTTCCATTCTAGGAAAATAATTTTTTTTTTTAATTTTTTAATTTTTAAATTTTTTCCACCCTACCCTCTAGGAAGATAATTCTTAAGGCCATGTGAAGAATAGCGTGGAAGGAATCATGACATGCAGAGGAAATATAAATTGAAAATATAGCTATTTGCAGAAAAAAGTTAAAGAAAAGCAATTTAGAAGATAAACTAGCTAGTCAAACATAGCAGGTTGCAGAAGATAAGCTAGCTAGTCTAATGAAAGAGGGAGAACAGAAAAACATAAAATGAAGAATGGCGATGGGGCTTAGAGATAGAAAAACTTAAAGAATATCACACATCTCCCTCTTCTTCCCTCATCCCCACTTCCATTGTCCTTCTTCTATAGGTATTAATTTTAGTATAATAATGTATGTCTTTTCAATTTTCCTTCTGGATGTTCATTTTTACAAGTATTTATATATTCGTGGAAAATACATCACTATTTTGGCTTTAAAATAATTTATTGAAATATAATATATATACATATATGTGCTGAAACTATGAGTGTAAAGGTTAATAAATTATCACAAGTGAATATTCTCTGGTAATTACACCCAAGTCAAGAAATAGAATAGTGGGAGAATCCCAGAAACCTCTGTCTTAACTCCTTCTCTTCACTACGTCTTCCCCAATGTTAAGCACAGAATGACATCTGGCACTACAGGTTTTGTGTTTTGAGCTTCAGATAAACTCAATCATATGGTATGTATTCTTTTGTGTCTGGCTCTTTTTATTCACCATTACATTAATGATATTCATTTACATTGTGTATAAGTTTCTTTCTTTCTTTCTTTCTTTTTTTTGCTGTATAATATTCCATTGCTTAGCTATACCACAATGTATTTGCAATTCTACTATTGGTAGATTTTGGGGTAATAGCCAATTTGGGCTATAATGAATTATGCTTCTGTGAACATTCTGTTATATATCTTTCGATACGCATGCAATTTCATTTCCTATATCAAGGACTAAAATTGTTTGTACTAATATATATTTCCATCTGTGTTTTCAAAGATTCGGTGCTTTAAAATTTCCTACACATGGCATTATTACTATTTTTTATTTTTAGTTATTCTGGTGGCTGTATAGTGGTATTACTCTGTGATTTTAATTTGCATTTTTGATGACTGTTGGGGTTCAGCACCTTCTCAAATGTTTATTGGCTCTTTGGATATCCTCTTTTGCAAAGTGCCTCATCAATTCTTTTTCCATTTTTTTATTGGATTTCTTTTTTTCCCCTTATTTTTAGTTATTCTTTATACATATGGGACATAAGGCTTTTATTGTATATATATATATACACACACACACACACACATTTATATATACACACACACATACATATATATAAAATATCTTCTCAAAGACTTTTCTATTACTAGTATCTTTTGAAATGTCTTAATTTTAATCTAATCCAGTTTAGCAAACATTTTTGCATACTCCAAAATCATAAAAATATTCTCCTCTGTAATATCCTAGAACTTTTTTTTTTAAATAAGAATATAGTGCTATTCCTGGCTCTTTGCTTTTCCATATAAATTTTAAAATCAGCTTGTCAGTTTTCATACACATAAAAATACTTGCTGGGATATGGATTAGAATTGCATTGAATCTCAAGATCTTTTGGAAGATAATTGATATTTTTATAATAATTGGTTTTATAATCCATGCATAATTGGTTCCTCTTGAATTTCTCTCAAAATGTTTTGTGATTTTCTATATGGAGGTCTTGTACATCTTTTGCTAGATTTAATCCTAAATATTTTATTGTTAAATATATTTTTAATTATGTCATTTAAAAATTTTTTTTCTACTTGTTTCTTATAGGTTTTATATTTAATATTGCTAAATTGAGTTTGCTATTATTTTGTTTAAGAGTTTTACATCTATGATCATGAGTGAGAATTATTCACAATTTCTTGTTATGTTTTCACAGGTTTTAATGTGAAAGTAATCCTCAATTTATAAAATAAATTGATTTATTTTTCCTCTTTTTGTATTCTCTGTAAATATTCATGTAGAATTGGTATAATCTCTTCCTTAAAAATTTGGAGAAATATCCAAGCTTCCCTTGCCCCCACCTTCTAAATTCCAATTTTCTCCTGATGCTTTACATTGGCCAAACCTGTCTGGAAGCCAGTTGGCAAGGGAGCCTTGGCCATATAGCTCCCTACAAGGCAGAGCAAAGAATGGGTTTTAGGGAGAACGACAGGTGGCTTAAAGTAAATTGAGATAAACAGTCCCAAAGAGTGTAATTTACAAACTTTGATTATCTTGTTTGCTCCCTTTCTAGATGCTGCATATCCTGTGGTGTACATGATCTGGAGGCACAAGATCTGAGCTACACTTTGGAAAACATAAATCAGCCTGGGGTGACTCTGCAGTAGATAGACCAGGAACACAAGCATCAGTGCCTCCTCTTAAGTTAGGTCCAGTGAGGAAATCAGGATGTAATTTAGCAATTTCATTACAAACTTCTGTGAAAATTAATAGAGGGAAACCTGATTTAAAATGGAGTCGAGAGGCCAGAAGGGGGAGCCCTCACACACTACTGCTCTAGTAAATTACTGACTCCAAAAGGAAGAATCGTCAATTTTAGACCTTAACCCATTTTACTGAGGCATGGAGAAGTTAAATCCTTTTTGTAAGCGTATATGTTTGTTAAAGTGTAGGTTTTGGCTGTAAGCCAAGGAAATCTGACCCAAGAACCCTCATCTTAATTACTCTCTGACTAGAATACATAATTCTCAAAAACACGTGGTTTGAGTGTGTGGGAGAGAATGGTATATATTTAGTTAAGTCAACAAAACTGTGAGATATAAATGATAAAAATGATTTAGCTGATGAGTCAAGAGCAGTTTTCCTGAAATGATGGGGAAACATGGGCATAATCCGAGGCAGGTGTCTATTACTATGCAGAAAATAAAGAATAAAGCTGTAGTTGGTTCAAAACGAGTCTGGACAGTCTGTCCCAAGTCTTTTGGCAGCTCTTCATCCCCTGAGAATTTTACATGATTGAGTTGATCTCTTTCACTCCTTAGCAACTCTTTTGAACTTGCTTGATCTTGTTAGTACTTTTCCTTTCTCAGAAACCCAGTGAGGTAAGCAAGGTAGGTATTCTTACTCTTATTTTACCAATCAGTTAAGGGGTTTGCCTAAGGTGATGCTAGAAGATGGCAGTGTCAAAATTAGCCAAGGTTATAGTCTCCAGATTCTGTGCTGTTTCTGTTTTGTCACACTGGCATTCTAAATCACCAAGCACCTCCTCTTTTTGCCATTACTCTTTTTGCTTTTTAACTTGTCTTTTTCGTTTTCTCCACAGTCTATTGTACTGAATAATTACACACAGCAACAGGCTTTCCTTAGTATCCATGTCTATCTTATCAAAGAAGCTTGCTGACCCAGTTCGTGTTTATTGAAAAACTATTTGGAGATAAAGTTCCTTACTGATGAATTCTCAGGTTTTAGATATTTCAAAAAGCTTTTCTAATGAGTTCTTTGTATGACTAATAATTGATTCAAGGCATTTAAAAACTATTACCTGAGATTTACATGGCTTTTGTTTTGGCAGAATAAATTCAGAAATTACTCTAATGTTTTTCTCTCTCCTATATTTCCTACTCTTAGGAAGACAAGAGTATAAAAACGCTCTCTTTCAACCAAGTCACATCGACCGGTTCAGAATATATTTAGTCAGAGTTAAAATATATTCACTATTTGAATATTGGACTTTAAATCTACTACTTTTTTCTTGTTTTATTACTGGTACCATCTCTCCATGTAAAAAATATTTTAGATAAGGCTAAAATTGCCTTTTATTACCCACAACAATATGAATATGTCCACTTCCACCGTAGGTAACAACTAATATCACTTTCATTTTCTACTTTCCAAACTTTATTCTCTGCATTTACATGTACGTACATACATACATTTCCATGGGAAACAAAGTTATTTTGTAGTTTGGTTTTGTAAGATTTTATAGATTTTACATAAATGAAGACTGTTCTAAAACTTCCTTTTTTTTCATTTAACTTTATGTCTTAGGGATCTTTCCATATTAACATTATTTGTTTTAGTGATTATATAGTATTTTATGGTATGACTCAACCACAATTTATTTCTCCACATCCATTGGCTTGTTTCTTACAAGAAATGCTGCAACAGATACCCACATGCTTTCTTGTGCACCTCTACTGCTATCTTTGGGGTAAATATGGAGAAGTAGAATTGCTGAGTCACAGAATATTTATGTTTTAAAATTTTAACACTTCATTGCCAAATTGTCCTTCAAAATGATTGCAATTTAAACTACTATTCACTGTATGAGATGATCTCTTTTTCCTACTCTTAGCCACTCTTGATATTTTCATATTCTCTTAATTTTGCAAATATATAAGGAAAATATTATCTCATTGTTGTAATTTGCATTTTTCTGTTTTCTACTTAGGTTCAGTGTCTTCTCATATTTTTATGGCTATTTATATTTCTTTAATGAGTTGTCTGTTTATATCATTTATACTTTTTCCTACAGGTCTTTTTCTCACCACTACCATCTTTGGTAAAAAGTATTTTACATAAAGTCAATTTATGCTTGATTTTTTTTTTGTTTTTTGATTGAGGCAAAATCCACATAACAGAAAATTCACTTTTTTAATCATTTAAAAGTATGTATACAATTCAGTGATTTTAATATTCACAACATTCGCAACCCTCACCATAGCTAATTCTAGAACACTGAGGGGAACCAGAGTTTGCCACCCCAAAATATGCCCTTTGGGATATTGATTTTAAGCTAGTTATTAACAAACAAAAGCCTCAGAAAGAACTGTTGGCCCTGACCCTTACCTATCTAAAAAATTCAGATAGAAAAACCTGCTTAAAGGAAGAGACCATCACTTTAGCATTGTAATATAAACTAAGTGTGGCAGTCAGGGAGAAATCTAACAAAACCTGTTCATTGTACTCTCTTCTGTGTCCCAACGTTTCTGGGTGGTCCAGCAAGAATTTCTTTACCACATTTTGCTCTTCCTTATCTACCTGTGAATTGTCTACTTTCTCTTTGAAATCCAAGACCCCTGCCTCCCTCTTCTTAGTCTAGAATAGCAAATTAGCCTCAACAACCCAGTTTGTTCAAGAATTTTGTTATTTTTAATATCAATTTAGCTATTCTAGGTCCCTTGCTATTTCACATGAACTTTAGGATCAGTTTGTCCATTTCTTCAAAACAGGCAATTGAAATTTTGGTAGACATTGCATTGAATCTGTAAATTTGGGGGCTATTGCCATCTTAACAATATTAAGTCTTCCAAACCATTTATTCAGGTTTTCTTTAATTTCTCTCAACAGTGTTTTATAATTTTCAGTGTACAAGTCTTGCATTTCCTCAGTTAAGTTTATTCTTAAGTATTTTATTGTTTTTGGTATTATATATAAAATAGTTTTCTTAATTTTGTTTTCATTGTTCATTGCTAGAATATAGAAATACAATTGAATTTTGTATGTGATCTTGTGTCCTACAACTTTGCTGAATTCTTTTATAGCTCTAATCGTTTTTTGATAGACTTAAGGATTTCTATACATAAAATTATGTCATCTGTGAATAGAAAAAGCTTTTCCAATGACCACTTTTTTTTTCTTGCCTAATTGCCCTGGTTAGAACTTCTAATATAATACTGAATAGAAGTGGTGAAAGCAAATCTTGTACCTGATGACAGGGAGAAAACTTTAAGTATAATGTCAGCTGTGGGTTTTTTTCATAGATGACCTTTATCAGGTTGAGGAAGTTTCTTTCTATTCCTGGTCTGTAGTAGTTTTGTTTGTTTGTTTGTTTTTGTTTTTTCACAAAAAGATATTGAAATTTGTCAAATCTTTTTTTCTACATTGACTGAGATGATTATGTGATTTCTGTCTCCCCCTTTCATTTTCATAATATGGTGTATTACACTGACTGATTTTCATATATTGAACCACCTTTACATTCTTAGAATAAATCACGCTTGGTCATGGTGTCTAATCCTTTTAATGTGCTGCTGGATTTGGTTTGCTAGTATTTTGTTGAGGAATTTTACATCTATATTCATGAGATATTGGTTTGTAGTTTGTTTTTTTTTAATTGTGATTTGTCTGGCTTTGGTATTAAGGTAGTACCAGCTTCACACAATGAGTTAGGGAAAGTTATCTCCTCTTCTATTTTTGGAAAAGATTGAGAAGAATTGATGTTAACTAGTAAATGTTTCATAAAGTTCCCCAGTGAAGCCATCTGGCCCTGGGCTTTTCTTTATGAGAAGTTTCTAGTTAACTGATTCAATCTCTTTACTTGCTATGAGTCTGTTCAGATTTTCTTTAGTCAATATTTGTAGTTTGTGTGTTCCTAGGATTTTGTCCATTTCATCCAGGCTATCTAATATGTTGGTGTACAGTTGTTCACAGTATTCTCTTATAAACGTTTTTATTTATGATAGTTGAAGGTATGTTTCCATTTTCATTCTTGATTTTATTAATTTGAATTTTTTCTTTTTTGCTTGGTCATTCTAGCTAAAGGTTTGTCAGTTTTGTTAAACTTTTCAAAGCATCAACTTTTGGTTTTACTGATTCTATTATTTCTACTTTCTTTTTTATTTATCTCTGCTCTAATCTTATTTCTGTTACCTAACTCAGGGGGTTCATTTGCCTGCATGCATCAAAGCCAAAAGAGATACAGACAGGAATTTGCGGCAAAGAAAGTAGAGGTTTATTTAAGGAAATGATGCCAATCCCAGAGACACAGGTGAGCTAGCGTCCCCAGTGTCCTCTAGGGGATGGGTTACATAGGAAAAGACTCATTAGTAGCTAAGGGAGTTGGGGTCATGGGCTCTACTGATTGGTGGGCGCTAGAGGAGGAAGCAGTTGATCATTGAATCAAGTCCTGATATCAGTCGTGGTGTCATTCTGCCTGGTTTCAAGAGGAGCCTGAAAGGGTTGTTCAGCCTTGTGGGTGTGAAGCTGCAAGATGTTAATCTTTAGTTTGACCCAAACTCTGTTTCTGTGGTCAACATACCTGAGGCTTTGTTCCTAAGAATGTCTGATGCTGACCTAAGGGCTTAATGATTAAGGGAGTGGTCATGCAGTGTGCAGAAGGATAAGAAAAGAAAAGAAGTGAGCCCAAGACCAGTTTGAATCAAGGATAAAGAAAAGAGAAAAGGTCATTTTAAAAAAGTGAACATTTGCAGGGTTCCATTTCCTTCCTTCTAGTTGCTGTGGCTTAGTTTCCTCTTCTTATTCTAGCTCCTAAAGATGGAATGTTGAGTCGTGGTTTTAAATCTTTCTTCTTTTTTAATGTAGATGTTTACATATGTAATTTTCCTGAGCACTGCTTTTGCTACATCTCATAAGTTTTGATATGTTGTGTTTTTGTTTTCATTCATCTCAAAGTATTTTTTAATTTCTCTTGTGATTTGTTTTTTGAATCATTTGTTGTTTAAGAGTGTAATTTAATTTCCACATATGTGAATTTTCCAGATTTTTAAAATTGATTTCTAATTTTATTCTATTGTGGTCAGAGATGATACTTTGTATGATTTCCATATTTTTAATTTTATTGAGATTTGCTTCATGGCCTAACATATGCCCTACATTAAAAAATGTTCGGCGTGGGCCAGGCGCTGGGAATAATTAATGTGTGTTCTGCTGTTGTTGGTTAAAGTGTTCCATATAAAGGTTAAAGTTAGTTGATTTATAGTAAGTTATATTTATAGAGTTATAATATTTAAATATTAAAGTCATATTTCCTTATTTAACTTTTGTCTAGTTGTTCTATCGATTATTTAAAGTGGGGTGTGAAGTCCCCAATTTTTATTATTGAACTATCAATTTATCCTTTCAATTTTGTCAGTTTTTGCTTTATACATTTTAGGGCTCTGTTGCTAATTACATATGTTTGTAATTGTACCTTCTTGACAAACTTACCTTTTTATCATTATGTAATATCCTTCTTTGTCTCCTATAATAATTTTTGCCTTAAAGTCTATTTTGTCTAATATTAGAGTACCCTCTCAAGCTCTCTTTTGGTACTGCTTGCTCTCTTTTGGTTACCAAAATATTTTTTTCCATTCTTCAATTCACAGTCTATTTGTAACTTGGATCTAAAGTACATCTCTTATAGACAGCATGAAGTTGAATCCAATTTTTTATCTCTTCTGCCAATCTCTACTTTAAATTTGAAAGTTTAATTTATATTTAATGTAATAACCGACAGAAAGGGATTTACTTTTGTGGTTTTGTCTATTTATCTATATGTCATATATATTTTTCATTCCTCATTCAGTACTCCATTACTGCCTGATGGACCCCAGTAACTGTTGAAAGGAGTCAACAGTAGACCATCTGAAGGAGTGGTCTATCAGGTAGAAGGAAAATCAAAGGGAGGAGAGGAAAAAAATGATGCAGATGATAGAGGCTTTGTTCATCCCTCTGGTGACCAAACCAAAGTTGTGACGGAAACAAAGAGCAGCAGCAAAGAAAAATCACTTGGGATCTAGATGAACAAGCCGTACAACTAGGTAGAAATCCAAAAAAATCACCCTGAAACAACAGAAGGTAAGACGGGGAGAGAATGTGAGGCTGCTCAGTGAAGAGCAGCTGATAGAGATGGAGGCTGTGGCAGCAGAAGAAACCTCTTAAAGGGGCCGTGTCCAGGGGGGGATT
>NW_006431079.1:4499334-4500890 GCF_000325575.1 Pteropus alecto
TGATGAAGACCCAGGATCTCCAACCAAGAATACTTTATCCAGCAAAGCTATCGTTGAGAGTCGAAGGACAGATAAAGAGCTTCCCAGACAAAAATAAGCTAAAGGAATTTATCACCCCCAAGCCAGTATCACAGGAAATATTGGAGGGACTTCTTTAGGAAGAAAAACATGTATCAAAAACAGGAATAAAAAATAGTAACAACTACATTCTTATCAATAAGTACCTTAAAAGGAAAAGAATTAAGTGCTCCAACCAAAAGATTGAGTGGCTGAAAGGATAAGAAAACAAGACCCCTACATATGAAAAGGAAGGTTATGGAAAAAAGATATTGCTTTGATGGACCTAGAAGGTATTTAAAAGTCAAACAGGGAAAGATAAACACTGTACAATTTCACTTATATGTGGAATCTAAGGAACAAAAAGAACAAACTAATCAAAAACAGACTCACAAATATAGTGGACAATTTGGTGACGGACAGAGGGGAGGAGGGTCTGGGGGGCTGGGAGAAGGAAGTGAAGGGTTAAAGAAATACAAATTAGTAGCTGATGGTCGTGGGGATAGGAAGCATGGCACGGGGAATGCAGTTAGCATTAATACGTTGGCTAGGTGGAGGGTGAGGGCAAGGAGGCAGCAATTGGGGGGATCGTTTTTTTGAACTATTTATATGTCTAACCAATGTACTGTATACTTGAAACTTATTAAAAGAGATAAACTTTAAAATAAAAAAAGGGATATGGTGTCTTGGAAGCCAAGTGAAGAAGTATTTAAGAAAAGGAAGTGATCAATTCTGTCAATACTGCTGAGAGGATAACAAGATGAAACTGAGAAATAACCATTGAATTTGGAAACGTGAAGGTTAGTAACTTGGCCAAAGTTGTTGGTACAAAGCCCGACTGGTGTAGATTTAAGAGGAAATAAGAGGATAAGAAATAAAATAGAATAAGCAGAACTGAGAAATAAAACAGCATTTGCAAGGCGAAGTGAGGTCAAGAAGCATTTTTTTGAAGTTGAGACATATTAAATTATAGGGCTTTGAGCATCCTCCAGTGATCTTACCCTATAGTTGTTGTGTGGATTGAGTAAAAAGTATTGTGTATAGTGCCTAGAACACAATATATATTCAATCTACTCTGCCACCTCCCTAATCTACTCTGCCCTTTGGAAGGTTTAGTCATAAGTAATATATCTTATCCCTTCAACCTGTTCTCTGAACCTTTGCCCATTTATATGGATAAGACTTATGTACACCAAGTTGGGCTGGGAGTAAACCAGGATAAAACCTAACCACAGATATTCCCCGCCCCTTTTCCTTAATGAGAATTCATTGTTAGACACCCTGTGGTTTCACTGATGCCCTTCTCAGGGATTCTCAAATTGGAATGACTTTTGGCCTTTGTTAATGATGCAAATACCTTGCTTCTACCTCAGACCTACAGATCAGAATCTCTTTAAGCATACATAAGTTGGAAAACTACTGCTACTTCTTACTATCTCCTTTGCTGATTCTTCTCACTTTTTTAGCTCTGCACTTGGCTCTTAATACTTGCCTCTGGC
>NW_006431079.1:4500900-4501790 GCF_000325575.1 Pteropus alecto
CCTGACTATGTAAGACCCATTTTATACATAATACTGTATCTCAACCTCAGATATCTCTATTGTTTACCATTTGGCCCTAGGATTTTTGACTGCTTGTAAAAGATACTCTCTATCCTTAGCCTCACACCTTCCTGGTTCAGGGAATCCGGGGCAGCCCCAAAGTTGTTGAGTTACCTTGGAAGGCAGCCAGACAAAAAGCTTTGTGGTTGGATATTCAAACAAATGCATAATAGTGCTAAAGACATTAAGTTAAATCTGCCACTTAAACTTTGAATATGTAAAAAATGTCATAGTGGTGTCATTTAAGAGAGTTTCTTAAGGAAAGAAACAAGTACTTGTGAAATGGCAGAATTACAAAGAAGCTTTAATATAGAACTGTAGTTCTCTTCAAGTATTTAACAAAAGAATATGAACATAAGGGCAAAAAAATGTTTTCATAAGCAATGTGTACCTGTCATATATTTATTATATGAAATGATGCAAGAGAAAGAGTTAAGAACCAAAAAGGTCAGAATTTGAATTTTATCTCTGTCTCTTATCATCGGGTGACCATAAACAGTTTACTCAACTTTGAATTTCATTTTTATCTCATCTGTAGAGATAATGGCACTTCCTACAATGAGTTGTGTGGATTGAGTAAAAAGTATTGTGTATAATGCCTAGAACACGATATATATTCAATAAATGGTAGGTTTTCCCATTCCATTCTCATAGGACTCTAAGGCTTAAATATTAGCAACTTGATAAAATTTTACTTGGGGACCTGGTTTTAAACTTATGTTTTGAGCAGAAGTATCAAGCTTACCAGTCTTATACTAAGAAGTAAAACAACTTGGTGATTTGGAGAGGAAATCCCCAGATTTCACGAGCCTGGTCTATACCATTATAAG
>NW_006431079.1:4501860-4521355 GCF_000325575.1 Pteropus alecto
TTCAAGAAAATTACTTCAGACATATAATAATAATTAAACAAAGATTAAAAAACAAAACAAAACAAAACAAAAAAACCTCCACAAAACCAAACATCTTCCTGAATATGGAGGTAAAAAAAACTGTGAAATCTTTACCATCTTCTGGCTCTTGTCTATTAACTTGTCATCTGTTAAAGCTAAAAAACAAAACAAAATAAAAATAAAAATAAAATAAAATGCAAAATAATGTCCTGCAGAAGGTGGTTCTAAGCCAGAGTTGCCCACATTGCAATTTCTCATCCTTGCTTCTTTCTTTACCTGCAAAAAGGAATCTCAAAGGACCAAATGAAGAGCTACATAGTGCTGGCCAACCAGTCACCTCGCTCCACCAAATGACCAACCACCTCTAAAGCCTGCTCACTATTTAGTAAACCCCTTCTTTCACCTACTTTGTTCTGGTCTTTGGACACTCACTCTTCCTACAGGGCAGCCTGTAACAAATAGATGGGGCTACTCGGCGGAAGCAGAAACCCTAATGAGGAACTTGGCTGCTTCTTGCACAACTGTGTGTGGAGGGCCAGGGTGGGGCCCTACGCCTACTCTGTTGTTCTCTGTGTCTGCTCCAAGCTTCTTGTTATATTTGTGACTTACTTGGAATGATGTTGAATACCAGAGAGAGCCATCATGATATTTGCCACGTCCCCAGACCCATCTATGGTCCATGTTGACCTAGTAACCCTGATTTGTATCTTGCTACCACCCCATCCCATACCCCATGGCCACAAGTAATCGAGCGAACTGAAGAACAACAAATACATAGGCTGGCCTACATATTGTACAGTGGGATGGCATGAAATGCTGTGCCTTAACAGAGGCAGGGGTTTGATTACTAAGTATTGAACCTTACAAAAAATGTAGATGTATGAAAAAATTTTAATTTATGTATTGTAAGCACTTTCTGCAATCCAGGATGTAAAGACAGCTTGCTTTTGGAAGCAGACCCTCCCTGTGTTCTGGGAAGTATTATTTTGGCATGACTTTTTAGTTATATGGATATAAGTCAAGTATCTATCAACTTTTCTTGGGAAATTCAATGAAAACATCCAAATATAGAAGATGTACATTGAAAAACGGAGTATCTTATTTAGAAAAGTAAATTGGCATATTTTTTAGCAGAGCCATATCCCTGAAAACGATACTACAAACATTTCTCCCTAATCTGGTATTAGAAGAGCCTATACTTAAAAATCACTGTTTTGGAAAAACAGATGTGATTTCATCTAAGTAAAAATAGGAAATTAGAACTGGAGACAAACCACAATTACCCAAAATGAACTTGACTGGTTGTAAGGCTATATGTGATATTATTAAAAACTGAATTGTTCATATTTTGGAAAATGTACTGTTCATTATTTTCAGAGGACCCTTCTAGTGAGAGCCTAAGGTAAGGAAGGTCAGCCCAAAGTATAGGAGATAAAGAGAACGTGTGCTTCTGCCTTTGATCATACTGGGCAAAGGTAAATTCCGGAGCCTCAAATGAGTATTCTGTAGGAAACATAAAAGCAATTTCCCTCACTGAGCCTTGGGAATTTGAGGAATGGACTTTAGGGAGGAAAAATTTGCTCAAGGGTGCTCCAGCAAGAATTAGGCTGACCTTCACATGCGAATAGGATAAGGCATAGTTTCCAAACACTGTGCTGAGGCAGTCCAGGGCCAGCATCAGGTGAGACAAGCAAGATACTCAGGGTGCAACATTTTAGGAAGTGCTCCCTCTCAGGGTTATGCAAATGCACAATTAGCATCACAGAGTAAGTACCTTCTGAAATTTTATGTCCTGGGTGCCTTGCTTGCTTTACCTTAGTCCCAGAACTGTGGCAGTCTGGAGTATTGGAGAATGAGCTGTGGCAAACAAGATTCTCACTCACGGGAGCCTAATTGCAGAATTCTGAAAAATTCATTCAGTAATTTAAAGATGACAGCAGAGGCTCAAAAGTGTGATCCCTGAGGGGATCAGAAAATGTCACCCCAAAATGTAATGCTTTGACATATTGATTATTTTGAGCTAATGGCACTGGAGAAACAGTAGGCACAGAAAGGGCTCTCTGACCTCCCTCTTTCAGACTAAAAGCAGATCATAAGATTGCCCATGAGAAATGTTCCTACCTGTACCAGGAAAAGATGAACATTCTTATCAAAGACTGGGAATCAATGCCAAAATGGATCTGTACAAACCAACGTACTAAAACAACCCTTATTTTGCATTAGGTTCCCCTATATATTTCCTAGTCGTTTCCTCACAATTTATCACTCTTAGAAGCTTAAACTCTTTTCTTTTGTCCTGTTACTACTCCACAAATTCATCGTTCTTTGTGTTAAAAACAGTATATAAGCTCTTGGTCCTAACAACTGCTTCTTCAGGTCTTCAGTTTTCCTATAAAGGTGTCAAGTGCACATAAAAATATGAAATAAAGTTTGTATACTTTTCTCTTGTTAATACGTCTTATGTTAGTTTGATTCTCAGGCCTGGACACAGAACCTAAGAGGGTAGAAGAAATGTTTTTTCCTTCCCTACAGGGGCCATGAGAGTATAAGAGAATAACTGAAAGCTTGAATATACAAAATTGTGAGCTAAAAAAAAAAGATAAAAGTGAGAAAGTCATTGGTAGTAGGGAGAGAAACAGATGCAGAGTAGCAGATAGGCAGAGTAGGCGATTATATCACATAGATAGTTCTCGAATTTCTATTGTTGAGGATGTTGAGCTGTTTTGGATTCTGCAAGACCACCCAGTCCCATGGGATCCAGCCTTACCAAGGTTCCTGCCACTCAAGTGACTCTTTCTGTGGCAAGCTGCCGAAAATGGCTCTAACTTAAGCAGAAGGAAATGTATTCATAGGTATTAGGGATATAATGAAATAGACAGAAGGTGGGAGAGTCAGGCCTGAGAACTGATGGGAACTAAGACAGCCCTGAGACCACAGCAGTTTCTGTGGCAGAAATGGTCTGGTCAGAATGCTGTTACACAAGAGAAGCTTCATCACTGAGGACTCTGTCTCTAGAGATGCAAGTTCCAGGGAGCGAAGCTACAATACTCTAGTTTGGGTCACAAGCCAAGTCTCAAATAATAGCTCTACCAAATTAATCAACATGGAAGAGGTGGTGGTGGGGGGAGTGCCAAGAAGCAGAAAAGATGAATATTGGGAAGCCAAAGCAGAACTGTCCACTACCCAGCAACGTGTTTTTTGTCCTTTCCTGGTTCCCATAGGCCTTCCCACACGCCTGGGATTCCTGTCTCAGATTCCTGAGAGTACCATTACTCTGGCTATCCCTTAACTCTTACTTGAATGATTCTCGGTCCCTTGTAACTGTAACAGCTGAGGCAAATCACTGAGGAAAAGTGCTGTGTGTATGTGTATGTGTGTGTGTGTGTGTGTGTGTGTGTTTGTCTATCTCCTACAGAAATTATTAAAACCTCTTTAAAAAACAAACAAAACAAAAAAACAAGCGAACAAACAAAAAAACCCATCCAACCTGTTTCTTCAGGAAGTGTTTGGCTTCACTGGATTCTCATCTTTTCTGTCAGCTTTCTCTCATGACATTTTCCATAAGGGAAGGAGTAGGGTTCAAAATATTATAGTAATTTTTATTTTCAGTTAATGCTTTAGCCTGATATGGTTCAGAGATCAGCCCAAAAGGGCAATAATAGACTCTCGTACTCTGTCATTCTTTTTTTGAAATCGAGCTTTAATTCACATGCTATAAAATTCACCCTTTTAAGGAATGTAATTCAGTGGTTCTTGCATAATGGCAAACTTGTACAACTATCATTACTATTTAATTCTTGAACACTTTCATCAGTTACTCCCCATTCTCCTCTTCCCTCAACCCCTGATGACTAATACATTTTCTCTCTCTCTGAACTTGCTTATCCTAGACATTTCATAAATATGGAATCATATAAAAACTGGCATTGTGTCTGGCTTCATTCACTTAGCATAATGTTTTCAAGATTCATCCATTTTGTAACATGTATCACTACTTTTTCTTTTTATGGTTAAGTAATATGCCATTGTATAGATACATAACGATTTATTTATCAGTTCATAATTGATAGATATCTGGGTTGTTTCTACTTTTTGGCTATTATGAATAATGCTACTATAAACATGTACGAGTTTTTGGCTTTTATGAATAATGCTACTATAAACATGTACGAGTTTTTGTGTCAACATATGTTTTCAATTCTTTTGGGTATATACTGGAATATAATCACTAGGTCACATGGTAATGGTACATATAACATTTTAAGAAATGGACAAACTATCTTCCAGAGCAGTTGCACCATCCACAAAGTACGAGGGTTCCACATATTTCAACACTTGTTCATCATTTTTATTCTAAGCATTCTAGAGGGTGTGAAATGGTATCTCACTGTGGTTTAGATTTGCATTTCCCTACTGCCTGACGATGTTGAGCTTCTTTTCATGTGCTTACTGGCCATTAGTGTAACTGCTCTGGAGAAATGTCTATTCCAATTCTTTCCCATTTTAATTGGATTGTCTTTTTACTGATTAGTTGAAAGTGTTCTTTATGTATTCTAGATACTAGTCTCTTACCTGAAATATGATTTTAAAATATTTTCTCCCATTCTGTGGTTTGTTATTTCACTTTCTTGACTTTGAAGCACAAATATCCTTGATTTTGATGAAGTCCTATCTGTTTTTTATTTGGTTGCTTGTGCTTTTGGTGGCATATCTAAGAAAGCATTGGCTAACCCAAGGTAACAAACCTTATGCCCCTGTTTTCTTCTAAGAGTTTTATAGTGTCATATCTTACATTTAGATCTTTGATTCATTTTGAGTTAATTTTTATATATCGTGCAAGGTAGGGGATCCAAATTCACTCTTTTGCATATGAATTTTATTGTCCCAGCATCATTTGTTGAAAAGATTATTCTTTTACCATTGAATTATTTTGGTACCCATATGGAAAAATCAAATGACTCCAAATGTAAGGGTATATTTTCGGACTCTCAATTTGATTCTATTAATCCATATTGCCATCTCTCTGCCAGCATCACAGTCTTGATTACTATAGCTTTGTAGTAAGTTTTGAAATCAAGAATTGAAGAATTGTGTGTCCTCCAACTTCAAACTTTTCCAAAATTGTTTTTGCTATTCTGGGCCTTTTGTTATCTCATGTAAATTTTAGGATCAACTCACCAATGTCTGCAAATGAAAAGCTCCTGGGATTTTGATAGAGATTGCATATAATCTGTAGATCAACTTGGGGAGTATTGCCACCTTAACAATATTAAATTTTCCAATTTGTGAACATGTCTTAGCATTTATTTAGGTTTTTTAAATTTCTTTCAAAATTTTAAATAATTAAAAATTTTATTTCTAAATATTTTATTTCTTTGATGCTACTGAAAATGGAATTATTCTCTTGATTTTATTTTCTATTCTTTGCTGGTGTACAGAAATGCAATCGATATTTGTATATTGATCTGATATCCTTAAAATTTAGTGGATTCATTCATTTCTTAGTTTTAACGGAGTCCTTAGGATTTCCTACATACAATAGCATGTCATCTACAATTAGTAGTTTTATTTCATTTCTAATCTGATGCTTTTATTTTTATTTTTATTTTTATTTTTTTCTTATTCTCCTTGACTAGACTCTCCAAACAATGGTGAATAGAAGTGGTAAGAGTAAACACCCTTGACTTGTTTCTGATCTTAGGGGAAAGCTTAAATTCTTTCACCATTTAAGTAAGCTGTGGTTTTAAATAGATGCCCTTTAACAGATTGAGGAAGTTTCCTTCTATATTTACTTTGTTGAATGTTTTTATCAGAAATATTGAGATGATGATGTGGTTTTTTAACTTTATTCTATTAATGTGGTGTATTACATTATTGATTTTGTATGTTAAACTAACCTTGCATTCTTGGGATAAGTCCCACTTGATCAGGGTGCATAATCCTTTTTATATGCTGCTGGATGTGGTTTGCAAATGCACACATATGCAGCTGTTATTTTGCTGAGGATTTTTGTAACTATATTCACAAGAATATCGGTCTATAATTTTGTTTTATTCCTTGTGATGTCTTTCTGGTTTTGGTATTGGGGGGATACTGGCTTCATAGAATGAGTTGGGAAGTGTTCCATCCTCTTCTATTTTTCCGAGTTTGGAAAGGCCTTTAGAAATGTAGCTAAGGCCAAAGAAATGAAAGACTGCTTTGTGCTGAATACTTCTACCTTTCTGGCTTATAAGAATACAAATACATACAAAGACAGACTCTTATGAACAAGGTACTAAATATTTAAAAGACAAAAATCAAGGCAAGTTTTGTCTCAGATAAAGTTCACTCCCTCCTAAAATTCTTAGAAATAATTTACTTAAGCTATATCGCAAATTTATATTTAGACTAATGATTATTGTGTTTTTGAAAATGGAAATATAACATATTCTTTGAAAAGAATTCAAGCAACACAGATACACATTAATAAGTAAAAAAATAATCAAAATTTCATCACCCAGAAATAATCAACAGAAATATTTAGTAAAATCCATTTTAGACTGTGCTTTATATCACAGCTATTTAATTCCATATTTAAATTCATTCATTGTTTACCAACAATCCTTTTACTTTACGTTCTCTATACTTAAATCTCATGAATGTATGCATTTTATGAAAAGGAGTTTTGTTCTAGGACTCCTGGGTAACGTGATTCCTGAATTCCTTTATACTTAGGAATGTAACTAGGCTTCCTTATATGCAAACGGCTTGGCTGTGTTATCTTTTCTCACATTTTAACTTTCTAAATATTGCTGTTATTTTCTGGCATTGACTATTACTTTGGAAGAGTCGGAGGATAATCCAATTCTCCCATTATAGATGAGCTTCTTTTTTGCATGTGGATGCCTGTAGAACATTCTTTAATCTTTGAAATTCAACTAAATTTGACATGTTTCATCTGGGGTCAGTAATTTCTTTATTTCTTAAATTTATTTTTCAATTACATACATACAATATTATATTCAGTTATACAACGTTGACATACAATATTATATTCAGTTATACAACGTAGTGCTTAGACATTTACATACCTTATGAAGTGATCGTGCCGATAAGTCTAGTACCCATCTGACATCAGGTCAATTATTTCATATCACTTTTTCTAGAACAAGATGGGCCCTTTAATTTGCGAATTCACTTTAATATTATTTTTTCTGCTGGATTTTTTAGGCTCATTCTTTTAGGGATAATTAGTCTTATGTTGGGTAATGTTTGTCCTCTGCCATGATTAACTTCTCTCTAATTGCTTTAACCTTTGTTTTCTTCTCTTCTACCATTGTAGTGATTAACCAGTCTTTCTTTTCTGTTAGAAATCTCATTTCAGTGGTGTCCATTCTGTTTCTTGCTATTTCATATTAATTTAGATGACAGTTAATATTATTTTGGTCCTTGAATTGTTTTCTTAACTCTGCAACTTTCCTTTCCATTTCCTGTTGTTTTTTCTGGTGTTCAAGCTCTTGCTTTATTGAATAAATAAATAGTCCTATTAATCTTTCCTTAGATGTAAAGTACTCATGAACAGTTTTATTCTGTTGCTTAGTGCTTAGTACTTAATGTGTATAGTATTTAAATAGTTACAGATGTTTCTCTTAAACATCTCACACCTCTCTAAACTTTAACCATTTGGATATTTTGCAGGGAGAATGTTTAACGTAGCTCCCTATTTCTATCATGTTTTAATCCTATAGGTTAGGATACCTTGGGCCACAAACAACAGAATTTTTAACAATTTTAAACAATAAAGACATATTATTATCTCACATGCCTACTATACAGAGGTAGACAGTTCCAAGGCTGGTTCAGCCGTTTAACTATGTCATCAAGGATCTAGGCCTTTCCCATCTTTCTGCTCTGCTGTACGTCAAAATCACAAGATGGCTGCTGTTGCTCCAAGATTCAAGTCCATACACACCAGCTTCCCAGGCAGCAAGGAAAGAGAATGGAATAAAAAAGTCATAATTTTTAAGTTCTCTTTTTTTTTCCAGAAAGGAAAAACTTCCTCAGGACCTCTCTTCCTTCCATCCCAAGCCCTGAAGAGTCTTTTCCTTCCATTTTACCAGAACTGTATCATATACCCTTCCTCAAATAAGTCACTGGGAAAGGAGAACTGGTCTGTTAGGATTGGTATAAGATAGTGATTGTCAACTGAGGGTGATTTTGCTTTCCAGGGGACTTTTGGCAACATTTAGAAAGATTTTTGGTTGTCACAACTTCAAACCGAAATCAAGGTTCCATTGGCAAGAAGGAAGGGGAGAATAGCAGTTCAGTACATGCACTACCTATCTATATACGGTTGTCTAAAGGGAGAAAACCCATTTTCAGCTAAAATACTAATCAATAATTTATTTTTCTTACCAAAAGAATTGTTAAACTATCCTTTTTTTTTTGTCACACAGGAAAAGCTAGTACTCAGAGAGAATGCAGAGGTCTCCTACATACAGAAAGAAAAGCTTCAGAATCATGGGATCGGAAAGAGAAAAACTATCGGTTTAACAAGTAAAAAATACTCTCGCAGAGTTAGAAGAATAATCCTATGAAAAATGAATTAATCAAAATAGTCCTTCAAGCAAACTTTGTAAATAACTTTATGGATAAAAATAAGGGTAAGTATCTGGAGACCAAATCAAAGTTGTGATGGAAACAAGGAGCAGCAACAAAGAAAAATCACCTGGTATCTAGAGGAACAAGCCATACAACTAGGGAGAAATCCAAGAAAGCACCCTGAAATGGCAGAAGGTAGGACGGGGTGAGGACACAGGGCTGCCCAGTCTCGAGAGGCTGACTGAAACGGAGGTTGCGGCAGCACAGCGGCAGAAGCCTCTTAAAGGGGCTGTGTCCGCGAGTGGATTTTCACCGTGACAGACCTGCTCACTCTGAGCACCAGTGCCTATTGGGCTGCGCACAGGGGGCACCAGGGACTTACAGGGAGGCATTGTTGAAGTGAGGGCCGAGGTGAGACTTGTTCTGTACAGAAGTGCTGGAGGTATCCATTGTTCCCTGTTGAGCCCTCCCCCTTGCCAGTGCCCCAGACACAGTGCCGCCATAGCCGTGATGTCATCAAACTGGATAACAGAGGTCGCTCTGCCCAGAGGAATTCCATGAAACCCCCCCTCTCCCAACTCGCAGCCCCACCCAAGCCACATCCAGATATATCCTCAGCGAGTCAGGTGCTTCTTGCTGAGTAGCACCTAAACTCACACTGGAGGCAGCTGGCCTCGGTTTCTGGTGTGGCCTTTTGAGGTAACTATGAGCACAGCATCTGTGGATTGCTTGCTGAATCTTAACAGGTGGCCCCAGAGGGGTAGAGGCTTGGGCTAAACTTGGCCCGCAGCTGAACCCCTCTCAGGACTGTGCCACTGGACATCTACTTCACAAATCCACACTACTAAGACCGGGAGACTTAGGAGCCTTGCTTAGTACATAGAAACAGATACGAAAAGGCAGCCCAAATGGGAAGACAAAGAAGCAGAAATCACATGAGAGAACAGAACAAAGATCCAGATATAATGGAGTCAGGTAATCTAACAGATGCAGAGTTCAAAACCCTGGTTGTAAAGATGCTCGATGAACTTTTGGGAAACGTAGATAAATTCAGTGAGAACTTCAACAAAGAGAGAAAAAAACATAAAAATGGAAATGGAATTTATAAATCAAGAACACATTATCTGAGATGAGAAGTATATTACATGGAATAAACAAAGGAATAAACAAAGTGAATAAAGAAGAGGATCAACTGCCCTATCTAGAGAACAGGAAAGCCAAGGACACTCAATCAGAATGGCAAGAAAAAAGATGCCAAGACTATAAACATAATTTAAGGAGCATATGGGACACGATTAAGGGTCCAAATATCCATCTGATTGGGGTAACTGAAGAAAATCAAGATGTTGATCAGCTGTCTGAAGAAATAATGATGGAAAACTTCCCTAACCTGGTGAAGGAAATGGGCATAAAACCCCAGGAAGCTCCGAGAATTCCAAAAATTAGGGATCCAAAGAAGCCCAAACCAAGACACATCATAATTACAATGCCAAAGTTTAAATACAAAGAAAGAATATTAAAAGCAGCAAGAGAAAAACATAGTTACTTATAAGGGAACGCCCAAAATACTGGCAGCTGATTTCTCCAAAAAAACTATGCAGGACAGAAGGGCTTGGCAAAAAATATTCGATGTGATGAAGACCCAGGATCTCCAACCAAGAATACTTTATCCAGCAAAGCTATCATTGAGAGTTGAAGGACAGATAAAGAGCTTCCCAGACAAAAATAAGCTAAAGGAATTTATCACCACCAAGCCAGTATCACAGGAAATGTTGGAGGGACGGACTTCTTTAGGAAGAAAAAACATGTATCGAAAGTAGGAATAAAGAATGAATTAGAAAAAAGGACATCTGTGGTATAAAGAATGAGTCCTCAAAGACATCCATGTTCCAATCCTTGGAATCAGTAAATGTTACTTTACATTCAAAGGAGTTTTTTTTAGAAATGATTAAATTGTCATGAGATGGGGAGATTATTTTTTAATTATTCTGGTAGGCCTAATGTAGTCGCAAAGTTTCTCATAAAAGGGAGGCACGAGGGTCAGAGTCAGAATAAGAAATCTGACAATGATATCAGGAGTTGAAGTGATACAAGAACGAGCATTCGCTAAGGAATGCAAGTGGCCCATGGTAACGAAAAAAAGGCAAGAAAACAGATTTTTCCCTGTAGCGTCCAGAAGGAATGTGGCTCTGATGACACCTAGAACTGTAAGATAACAAGTTTGTGTCATTTTAAGCTATTAAGTCTGCAATAATTTGTTATAGCAATAGGACACCCAAGTGCAGATGACACAGAATGAGAACAGCACGAGACACAGAATGAGAACAGCACGAGACGCAGCAATGCTAATCTAAGGACTTGGATAATGCAAAAGCTAGAAGAATCAAAACTGGACCAAATAGAGGCAATACCTGGCTAAACACTAAGTAAGTGTTTTTATCATTTTTCATAGTAAGAAGGGAATTAGAAATTTCTATGGGGATTTGCTCTGTATTGATTACAGTTTAATATATGTATTAGTGAGAGTTCTCCAGAGAAATAGAACCAACAACAAATACACAACAACAAATGTGTGTATTTTTTAGAACAAATTGTCTCATGCAATGCGGGGCAGGGTGTGGGGGGTGCTAGCACATCTGAAATTTGTAGGGCAGGTGGGCAGGCTGGTAGGCTGGCAATTCAGGTAAGAGCTGATGTTGCAGTCTTGAGAATTCTGTAGGGCAGCAGGCTGAAGTCAGGTGGGGTTTCTATGTTGCAGTCTTGAGAATTCCTTCTTCAGGAAACCTTAGTCTTTGGCCATAGGGCCTTTACTGACTGCATGAGGCCCACTAATATTATGAAGGGTAATCTGCTGTAATCGAATTATTATTCAAATGTAAAAATCTAAATATATCTTCACCCAGCTTCCCCCTGGTGTTAACATTCTACGCAACCATGGTACAGTTGTCAAAACTGAGAAATTAACATTGATATAATACTATTAAATGTGGACTTTATTTAGATTTTACCCATTTTTGCGCTTGTCTTTTTTCTGTTCGAGAATCCAATCCAGTAACTCATATTCCATTTAATCATCAAGTTTATAAGTATTAATATTAATAAGTATTAATCACATATAAAAAAATACCCTTAGAGAACATCTAGACTAATACTTTGACCAAACTGGGCACCATAGCCTTGCCAAGTTGACACATAACATTACCATCACAATATAAATGTACATTTAACTTTATAGTGGAATACAGTCATTAATTTTCGACAAATCCTTTGATGTGTTCATTAACTTGCCTTAGTGTTTAAATTAAGATTCTTATGTGGAATCCATGGACCACTAGATGGTCCATCTTCAGGTTGAGGGAGGGCTCCTGAAACTTTTCCACTTTATTACAGTATTTTCACTGGATGTATGTTAATGCATATTTCTGGGGGAAAGGTCTATAGTTTTCATTATATTCTCAAAGAGTCTAGAAGGGTCTGAGACTGGCCAAGAAAGGTTAAAGAGGCACTACCTTAACCAAATAGGTAAAGTTAACATCATCAGTGATAAACCAGGTTGTTATGTATACTCCCAGATAACATGTGAGAAAAGGCAATTCGCTTTTGCGATAATTTTTCTCAAAACTGGTAACTTTGGTGTACTCCTGAGAAAAATCTAAACTGAAGGACATTCTAAAAAATATCCAACCAGTATGCCTCAAAACTGTCAAAGTCATGACAAACAAGGAGAGGCTAGAAATTGTCAAAGACTGGATGGGATTAAAGAAACATGATGATTAAATGCAATATGGGTTCCTGGATTGGATTCTCAAACAGAAAAAGGACATAAGTGCAAAAACTGGTAAAATATGAATAAAGTCCATGGTTAACAGTATTAAATCAATGTTAATTTCTCAGTTTTGACAACTGTACCATGATTGTATAAGATGTTAGCACCAGGGAGAAACTGAGTGAAGATATATGGGACTTCTTGATAGCACTCTTACAATATTTCAGTAAATTTAAAATTATTCCAAAAGTATAAGCAGGTTTAGAAAAGCAAATTCTGACAGTGTCTAGTAAAATAAATGTTCTTCTGTAGGTCAGGAATGTTCCCTCCTGCCTAAGCTGCCTAAAATATGTGTCAGGTCTAACTGTCCCCTTTGGGTAGAGTTCCCTGTTTACTCAACAATGAAGTGGTACATGCTTTGGCATTAGACACATTGGTTTAGAATTCCTAACTCCATTACTCAGTTATGTACTTTTAGGCAATTTAATTAAATTCTCCAATCTTCCACTTCCTCATCTGTGTCTATGAGACAGTAATACCTTCCTTGCTGTGAGGTTTGGAAACTATATAAAGTTTTTGGTATATTAGTATATCTTCAAAAATAGAAAGGCATTATTATTGGTTCTGGGGAGTTTTTCACTTTAATATTTTTCCTTAAGATTTAACAATCTTAAAGGTAAGCCTTTAAGACAGTGTTTACCTTGTGCCAGAAACTATGCTAAGTGCTTTAACTCATTTAGCTTCATAGCACGCCTATGGAGTAGGTGCTATTGCTATCATTTCCATTTTACCATTGGTAAACTAAGGTACAGAGAGTAAATAACTTCCCCAAGGTCACAGAGACAGCAGGTGGTAGTGCTGGGATTGCATACTCAGTTCAGTTCTGGTTAGGACTCGTAATCCTATATTCTATTCTTAAGCCAAACATTGCCTAATTCATTAGGAAAAAAACTAAACTAAAATTTGCTGCTCTAATAAATGTTGTTACAGTGATTGAATGGCTTTGTTAATGGGGAAACTGTAATCTGTGCATTGTTCTCTGCTGGGGGCAGGGAATGAGATTAGGGATTGAGTCAAACATAAATTTTACTTCCTTAAAAAGTCACACCTTTGTATATACTGATTTTTTTTTTTTTTTTTTGATACTAAGTTTTTGACCTGGGCAACTGGAAAGATGAAGTTGCCATTTACTGGGGCAGGGAAGATTTGGGGGCCCTAGAAGTTCAAAGATGTGATGGACCTGATCTTAAAGACTTTACGTACTGTTCTCAAAAAGCATCACCCTAAGAGCAGGAAATAGGTGAGTCAAAGTCTGTGGCTTACACCTTATACCTGATGTGATGTTCAAATGACAAACTAGTGATTCCCATTTCTGGGCATCTGCAGCAGCTCTGCTCTGACTCATGTACAAAGGGAGTAAAACCTTAAAAAGGAGAAAAGGAATGGGAAAAAGAAAAGAATAATCTTCAGGTCTCAGGGTTCTATTGAGTTATTATTGCCTGACAATGTTTGAAAAATGGCAATGCCACCCACAAAAAAACAAAATGACCATCTAGTCAGATGTGGAAAGAAATTAGCCAGCAAGATGGTTTCTTCTTTTTACAATGCTGCTTAGAAAACAGAAAACAGACAGTATTTAAAGAAATTTTACAAATACTTTTCTTCTTCCTCCCAACTCCTGTGAGCTAGGAACACTAGGGCATTTTTATCAATAAACAAGGTCTAGAGGAGACAGTTTAGAATGTAGGGGAGGCAAAATTTTACCTCTGCTTCTTAGGGCTTTTCAGGTGGGCTTGAGAATTAAACTGATATAAGACAGATTAACGGAAGAAAAGTATACGAATTTATATGTTTTATAAATTTCATAAGAAAATGAAGACTCAAAGAAATGGCAAAACCTATAGGCTTTTATTTTAGATTGAACAATAAGAAGCAATTGTGGAAAAGTATCTACACTATATAGGGAGGTTACAGGAAGAGAATTATTTTAACAAAGTATTTAAACTGGATTTTCTTGGCTTTGATTCCCCATTGAAGAATGTATTCAACAAAAACCTTCAAAGCTAAAAGTTTTTCTGAAAGGGCGTATTGAGCCGTGTGCTAGTCAGAAAGGGACCAGGTCATAGGACATGCAGTCTAAATCAACAGCAGCAGAACCAGATGGAGAAGACAAACATGGGTGAAATCCTGGGGTTACTAGGGCTCTTTTGTACAATGAGTTTGGGGAAGAAAGATGTAAATTGTTTTGAAAAACTTTCCATTATCTATAGGTAGAGGGGGGCAGGAAAAGATGAAGCAGGGCTAGTTCTGGGATAGGTGAAAGTCTGTTAAGAAGTTATTTACTCTTTCTGGATTGGATTGTGGACAACAGTCTGGAAAGTTCATGCATCAGCTATTCTATATAACCTCAGAAATAGCCACCTGGAAGTTAACTCAAAGTTTCAATCTACATTCAGGAAAGTAAGCAGTCTCTTGTTGCTTTCCCTTTGAGGCTGTTAACTGATTAACCTTTCTCATCTCTTCTTCTTACCCTCTGGCCTGCTGTAATTTAACGTAGAACATTTCAGAATTTTTTCCTTGTCAAATGTTTCTCTTACCAATCTCCCCTGGTTTAGGGAGAGCGTCTTTCACATGGGAGTTTTTATCTCCTCTTTTCAGGAAGAAAAAAGGGGGATTAGAATATCCTTCTTATATCTACTATTTATAAAGTGTATTTAACTCTAAATAACCCTGGGAACCAAAGTGATATATTTTGTGGTGGTAAATTCTGCCACCCTTCAAGATCCAGAAAACCAACGGCCAGGAAAGATTTAGAAGAGCCATGAACATAGCAGCTCCATTTTTGTTCTACTTAGATTAAAGCTGTTGAATAACTGAAGGTCAGATTATATTCACATCCAGGTGAAAACCAAACTTATTTCACACATCTCTGAAACACTCAGAACAGATACCGGACACTGTTTCGCCCTCCTTTTAGAGTTAAGGAAATGAAGCCATAAGGATGGACTTTGTGTACTTCAGACTGGCAACTGATGTACTAGTGGAAATGTTAGAAACTTGGTAGAATTTTTTTTCTTTTAACAGGCTTTAACCATAATGTTTAAAGTAGACCAATTCTGGATGTCATAATTGAGTATAGGGGAAAGTAGAGATCATCAGATGAACTGCAGAGGATAACTACCCTTACTAGAAATTTGGCTCTCTTGAGTTGCCTGAAACTCTTTCTATGCTATGAAAGTGAGCATCTCTTATGCATTCTAGATAGCTGTGATGGATTCTCCTATGGAACTCAAAAGTAAGTTGTGTTCCCTTAAATTTTGTCAAAACAAACATTTTTAATGCAGAATAGTTGGTTTTAAATAGTTCACTCTCCATTATGACATTTGTAAAGATAAAGCCTAATGAAAATAACCCTGTGAGTTCTATGAGAGACATATGTGTGATTCTGTGCCATTCACTGTGGGGAATACAGGCAAAATGATTTGATCTTGTTTTAGAGGGGGCAAATGTGGCATAGTAGCAAGACAATGGAGTTTGCCATGAAAAAGACCTAGATTCCAATCCTACTTCTGCCACCTAACAGCTGTATGACTTTAGGTAGGTTACCTGTCTCATTGAGCCTCAATTTTCTCTTCTACAAAATTTGGATAAATACTTGCATAGGGTTGTTGTGAAAATAAGAGTTGTTAACAAAATTTAACTGGGTAAAATTCTAATTGGTTATATTCAATAATTCATGAATCAGGCAATATCCCATCTAGCAAACAGAAAGGAGCTCCAAGGAGCTGTACAAAAGGAAAGGCTTTTATAAGCAGAAGACGGCAGGAAAAGAAAGTTTCTGGTAAAGAGTGAATTGTTTCAGGCAAGGCAGTTTCCTTTCAGGTCAGAAGGGGTCTATGTTGAGGAATACCTTACTAGTGCTGATCAGGAAATTACAGATTGACTGGTTAAGAGTTACATTCCTGGGAGAGGCTGAAACTATTAATATCAGTTTGGTGATGTGGGCTTAGCACAAGTGACTCCATTTGGGGCTTGTTTCTTTTTTAAGATCGAAGAACCTCATCAGAACTGCGTTTAATAAGACATTCACAGAAAAATATATCATGAGTTAGAAAATGATACAAGAAATGTTTCCTCAGAGCAGTATTTGCATAAATACTGGCATAAAAAAATTAATGCTTAGCTATACTTGTTTTTAAAGATGTTATAAAATTCTGAAGGATTCATAAATACTACAACTACATTATGTGTAACATATGTGTTTTTGGTGCTTATCCCTATGTATTTTTCTCAGTAACATATGGTATATCTCCTTAGCCTGTAAACTACAATAGTGCATTTTTGTCTTGGTGTAATTTATCTTCATTTACAGAACTATAGCAAGGATCAAAGCACATACAGGTGTTTCATATTGAATAAAATTACAATAAAGTTGATTCCAATATATAGCAGCCCTATTTTTTAGGTCTCTGGTTGAAGAAAGATGTGGAAAGCATTTGAATGAACGACTCTTTCTTTCGGTATTACTACATGTTTTAGGTTAGACTCTGGGCAAAATCCTTCATTGCCTTTTGTGAATACTCACTTTTTGTAGCTATATGAATTCTTTGAATTCACTTAAGAATGATGGTACACTATGAGGGACACTGGCTGTACAACATGCATGCCCTACCTATGAGACTATACCATCTTAGAGAGTGAACCATTATTTTAAGTCCTCCTACAGAAAGCATGTTGTTCATCTGTGGGGGTCCTTGCTGCAGGCGCGTTACATATACACTGATGAATCAAATGAGATGACTTCAAGCTCTTAACTGTTATTTTTGAAAATCATAATGTACTCATTAAGCAATTAATTTCTTCGTGTGTTTTCCTCAGAACTAAATAGTAAGTTGTTTTTGAATTTAGACATTAAAAAAAAATCAAGATATTTGCACAAAAATATAAACATTTAGAATGAAAGCATTCTCCAGAAATACTGCCTAATTTCATATAGTATGCTGACAAACCTTAGCAGTGGCTCACTTAGCTCCGTGTCTTCTAAGAAGATGCCCCTGAATTCCCTAGGCTGGGTTAGATCTTTATATGTATTCCTTCATCCTGTATTATGTTGTAATTACCTGTTTATGTCTGTCTTCCTGTTACACCCTTTGCTCTGTGGAAAACACTATCTTATCTAATTTTATATGCCTAGTTCAGGAATCAGTACTTTAAACCAAGGCATTTACAAGAATAGAAAAACAATGACAAAATTTCTAAAAATGAATCCCATCATCTTTGTTTTGCTGCTGGTGCCCTTTCAAAGGCTAGAATTTGGCCCAGTTCTTATGTTTGTTTTGGGGAGAATATTGACCCATTTCCAAGAATGTTCTACCTGACCCTTGCTATTTCAGAATTCTACTGAACTGGTTCCAGGTACATACATCTAGCCTAACCTAGAGGAAATGTTTCATCCTGTTAGCTTTGTGTTCCGTGCCTTCCTGAAGAAAGAACTATACTTAGCGCTGGATTGGGAGCTCCTCCAGGGCAAAAGCCATGGTATTCAAATGAAAGTTTCTTGGTTCAGACTTGGATGGCCATCAAGTAGGCAGTTCGGTAAACTTTTGTAGTTCTCAACTAGGTGCAGCACCATAGGTGCTTTTGTGTTACTAACAGAGCCAGACACTAAGACAAGCTCTAAATCCTCAAAAATAAATCATTCTGAACCATCTTGGCTCATCCTTAAAGTACTAAGCTGTTTGTGTTATTCACCGTGCAGGAGCTTTCATTCATTTTAAATTCTCACAATCCCCATTTCTCTCCCTACACTTTGTCACTTTTAAATGATAGCTAAATCCTAGTGGAATTAGTTTATCCCATCGGAGTCCCATGGAGCCTAAGTTTATGGTAATGTTATTACTGAGTTATTTTCACAATCTTTTTATTTTAAAAAATCGAGATGTTATCCACAAAGTGGAAGGCTCGATGAATTTTACATATATACATACATATATATATATGTATGTATATATGTATATGTGTAACTACTACCACTCAGGTCGAGACGGAGCGTTTCGAGCTCCCATTAGGAGTAACTACCACCACCCAGGTCGAGACGGAGCGTTTCGAGCTCCCATTAGGTTCCCTGTGCCCCTTCCATTCCCCCACCAGAGGTAGCCATTAATCTAAATTCTCTCACCACTGATAAGTTTTGTACGAAATTATTCTGGAAGGAGTGGAAAGTGGAATGATTTGCTCACAGACCCGTAAGGCTGGACAAGATTCACGCACAGCTCCCTCCTTAAAGGGCATCCCTCTCAGGTTCCAGTGGACCAAGGAGCGACCCGCTCCGCTCTCGCAGTTCCGAACCAGCCCCACCTGAAAGCGCGCTGGACCCCACGTAGGCAGTGCAGTAGCACGCCACAAAGGCTACCCGCGGTCTCCCACACCTGCCTCGCCGAATACTCCCCACCATTCCAGTCGACGCCCCTCCAGCGGCACGGGCAACAGGACGTGGCACCGGCAACAGGGCGTGGCACCGGCAACAGGGCGTGGCACTGGGCGCGACCCGCTGGAACGCGAGCGGCCAGGGGAAGTGCTCCAGGGCTCGGGATGTGGCGCGCACGGCCATTGGCTGAACTTTCCTCTGCGGGCAGGCCGGCCGCGGAGCCCACCCCCCGGCCTTCTCTCGGCGCGCCCATTGGCCGTTCGTATTTCACCAGTGCCCTTCCCGCCCCCAACCCTCCCGGATGGAAACGGGATTCCGGGGTGGGAGGCCGAAGCGGAAAGGCGGGTGAGCGGTCTTCCTGGTTAGGGGGGCGCGAGGCAGCCAATCAAGACGAGATGTGGAGAAGAGGGGCCGCGTCAGCCAGTCACATCCCGCAGGCTGGGTTGGGCGGCTGACGCGAGTGCGGGCCGCAGCCAATGGGCGTGCCATTGCCGGTCCGCTTTTCCGCAGCCGGCCTGGGGCGGTGGGAAAGCGAGTGAGGAGAGCGCGACGACGGCGGCGGCGGCGGTGGTGGGTCCATCGCTGGACGGCTAAGGGGAAAGCCAGGCCTGAGCTTCTGCATCTAGGTTAGAGGCAGGCACGCCGGGTGGGAGAGGCCGGGCTCTCTCCCTACTCGCCTGGCCCGGGTCGCAGCTGCAGGC
>NW_006431079.1:4521532-4532994 GCF_000325575.1 Pteropus alecto
CGGGCCGCCGCCCTCCAGAGTGCGGGGACCGCAAACCCGGACTTAGGGAGGGGCCTGGTTTGCAGCCTCAGAGCCTGGGGGCGCCGCCTGGGGTGGGGAGGCCGCGTAGAGGTGGCGATGGTGGGGCGGGGTAGTTAACGGAGTACCAGGCTCGTGTGCTCTAAGGATGGTAGTAGAAGGCCTGTGATTGAACGATTCCGGGTGTGGGAGGAAGAAAGTGATGGGAAGAGGATGATGCTCAGGAAAGGCTGCCCGAGGAGAGGGTGCGGAGCTGTGGAGTGTTGTTGGCCCCTTGGAAGTAGGCATTGATAGAAGGCGGGGGCAAATCAACTGTGCGTGAAAGGAGAACTAGCTTGGATTTTGAACGTTAAGGTATCTAGACATATGGAGACACGTGGATCGAGTTAGAGGCACCTACTGAAACCGGAAGGTGACCGAGGAGGTTTTAGGTGAGGTGTGGATGGAGGCTGTTTAACTAGAAGGCATAAGGTAGCCAGTTAGGAGAAAGTATTCAAGGAACAAACAAGGGAGATTTATGTATGGTAGCGAAGGGTGTGGATCTTTTATGAGTAAGTAAGCAATAATAACTGTCGGTTTGGGCGGGGTCAGAAAAGCAGAATATCTCAGGAGTCAGCCAGGTTCACAGTGTTCATCGAGGGCCAAACACTCAGACTTATTCATTCTCACTACTGTGTTCGACCTCCCTCCCCACCTCTTCTGCTGCCCCCGTGGCAGTTCACCTAATTGGTTTTGCCTCAGCAACACACGCGCTCACCCCCTCAGAAGTAATGGCACAAGTATTGTTTGCTTTTGATTGGATGGCAGTGCTTGATTCTTTATATTAAGAAAAGAGAACGTGTTGGTTTAAGGCAACATCAGAAGATACTTTCAGAAAATCTGCCTTGCCAGAGGACCTTCTTAACTATCTTGTTGGGCATGTGTAATATAGCATAAAAATGATGCAAGATCCCTTACAGTAACACAAGTGAGAGTTGTAACATATAAACACAGTCCTGTTATTTTATAGAATCAAGTATTTTGATGTAGTAGAATTTGATTATTATGTTTGGCTGGGAAATTTTTCAGCCTTGGGAAGAGTTTTATAGCTAAATAGATTAAAAGTTCCTTTCATTTAGAGAAAGGACAGATGTGGTGTGTGTGCTATTGCCTTTCTGCTTCAAGCTTATGGAATTTTTATTTGTGGAATGTGAGACGGGGCTGGGGGCAGAGAAGAGGAAATAGAAAAAAAGTGGCCCACTACCAAATTTCCAGTGGTTTTAAATGGGAGGAGGTGATTGGTACTGAGGTATAATTTTTGCTTGAGGATAGGACAGAAGATTGTAGAGAGTTTAGCACTTCTTGACAAAGTAGTATAGTGTCAAGGGCAGAAACCAAAGAGGGCATTTATTGTATAAGATGTTTCCTTATTACCAGATCAACAAAGCATAATAGCTAATGGACCATTCTTTAGGATGTAGAAATAATTTTGTGGAAGTAATTTCTTGGTAAAGCTATTCACTGATCACATTTTACCTTAAGTATAACAATATGTAAGTGCTGAAGTGACTCAGAGTAGAGAAGTAATCCCAGTGGTGAGAAGTTAATCAGGGAAGGGTTCCGGAAGAAGTGAGTTTTGAGCCATTTTTGAACTACGAGTTGGGAAGTAGGTTATTGGAAGACATGGTTACATGGTTATAATGAGTGACAAATTAAAAATGGCTTTAAAGAAGAATTGAGATTTGAATAATGGCTTAAGGGTGTGGAAGTCAGGTAAGTCTGTTATTGTAGCTTAGTTGATAAATAATGATTATGGTGGCTAAGAGAAGAACTGGAATAGTTGATAGTGGTTTGGAGACGTGTAGTAAAGGAAAGTGCAAAAATATTTTTTGTTATGATAAGAGAATATGGTGAAAGTAAGTTGGATTATTGAGTGGTAGATTTGGTGTTCAACCATGTGTAATAATCAAACATTTTTGAGTCCTGTATTAGATTATGTTGATTATAGTATAATTTATTAGATGCTTTGTGCTGGACAATGTTTTGAGCTTTCCAAGCACCATCTTCCTTTGGTTATACCTATTTTATAGATGAGGGAACTGAGATTCAGAGATATTTAATTTGACCAAGGTCACACAGCTAGTAAAGTGGCAGGTCAGGACTGATTGGCAAAGTCAGTCAGTAAACATTAATTAAGCATCCATTTCATGCCAGGCACTGTTAAGTGCTAGAGATTCAAAGTAGATAAGCAAATCCAAAGGCCAGGCCTGAGCCATTTTTTTTGAGATTGTCATGATTAACAACAGAGTCAGATAAGAAAGAGAAAAAGATTAGTTGAAGAGACTTTTGTAGACACTGAGGAATATACTGTTTGGGGACATTTAGGACAGAAAAAGTTCTCAAGAAAGAGAAAGTGGTCAGCAGCAAAATATATAGCTGAGAGAATCAGAAGAATAAAGATTGAGAAGAAACCATTGAGTTTAGTAAGGAAAAAAGTAATGTGAATTTAGTCTCAAGAAAGCCAGAATGAAGATATTAAGATATAGGCTTATAGTTTAGTCATGTGTTAGTGGCAAGTGCTCTATAGAAATTTAAAAGCTGGTATCATCACAGTTATGGTTAGATTCATAGGAAAGATGTTGTTATGTCCCTTTGTAATATTTTAATCTTTGGCTGGTAAGATCACGGTAGTTTTAAAATGCTTGTATTTTTTTAAGTTAAAAAATGAGCATTATTTATAATTAGTTGGGAAAAATCAACTGAAATGAGCTAATAGGGAATCTGTGGGTGGGCTAGACTGAGCTATGTTCAGGGTAGGAGAAAAAAGATGGTCTTATTTTTGTGCCTGCTGCATGTGAGCCACTTCGGTAGGCACATTTCTATCTTGGAAATGACTGAGTTGTTAACTGGTGGAAACATCCTGAATCTACATGTTGAAAGATGACATGTGCTTAATTTGAGGGATTAGCTACTGAAGCACCCAGAATCTTGGAGATATGGTCTTGGCTCTTCTGAACATTGTTTTCTTAGAGTTTAATAAATGAACTTAAGGTTAACAAGAACACAAACCACCCATATAACTGAGTCATCTTCACTGTGTCTTTTGGCCATATACTTTTCTCTCTTCTCATATGTTCTATAGTTCCCTTCTTCAGTGGGTTTATAATGGGCCTGGAGGCTCAGTTTAGTAAGACAGTATGAAAGTGCTGAATTTACATATAACTAACTGAAACTCTTTAGAATTTGTCATTGTTTTCTGTTCCCAATTTGAAGAATAGACAAATTTCAAAAAAGGAAACTTTTCCTAGCAAATAATTATTCCAAAGCAAACTTGTAGGATTTGCCCTAGGATCAGTATGCAATTATTCCAGTCCCTAAAGAATAGGTTCTGGTTTTTAGTTTAATTGCATTTGACTCATGGTAATTGTAGGAAGAAACTTAGTATTTCATCTAGGTACCGTACCGTTTCTCTTAAGTAAATTATCACATTTAATTCTCAGGCAATTCTCTAAGGTGAACATCCCATTTTACAGATAAAGAGAATGAGGCTCAGAGAAGAGAGTAACTTTCCAAAGGGTAGAGAGCTAAGTGGCAGAGCTGAGTTTTAAACCTTGCTTTGTCAAACTCCAAAACACATGCATATAAGACAAATGGCAAGAAGGTCTTATTTATATTAACTACAATTGAAAAAAGTGCTACATAGCCTTTGGTATTTAGTAACTATTCGTTTTCTTAGAAGATGGGATTCTTGCTCTGTGTGTTCGTACCTTATAGCACTGACTCTTAAATGATAGTGATTTTTGTGTGTTTTATAGGATGTATTATATGATATTTAGAGGCATGTGTTTTCAAATTTTAGTATTTTTTGAAATGAAAATATATTTTATCATGCCATATGTATTTTAAATGTTTATGAAGTGGATACTCTGTCTTCAAGTTAAATGTGTCTCAGAATTGAGGAAGTGTGGCATATGCATATAGTCTTCATGTGTAACTGTCCTTGTTGTGTGCATTTTCTTCCCAGCCTACCCCCTTTACTTAGCCTTAGTCTATTATGTTCTTTTTTAGTAAGGTATAATATAGAACAAGAATATATTAATAATAAAAGCAATTCTCTTTACTAATGAATATTATAGTGTAGAAGAAAATATTTTGATGTAGGAAATTTACATTGTGCTGTGAATCAGCAGATCTGAGTTTTAATTTTGGTTTTTGCTAGCAACTTGGTGTGTGACTTGAGGCAAGTCAGTTCCCCTCTCTAAGCTTTAGTTTCATCTTTAAAAAAGAGTGGCGAGGGGAACTTTTGGACCTGTCTAGCTTGAACAAACTGTATGCCCTCTTTCTAATAAAAAATGTGTATGCCTTAGATTCCTTTCTTAGAAACTGTATTTATTGCTTTTTACTATATTTTCTTTCTCTTCATCTCCCTTTTCCTCCTCCCTGACCTTTTTTTCTCCCATAGATCTTTGAGGGTACTGTCTGATTCTTAATTTATTAAAGAGGATGAATTATTTTCAATAGCCTGCATTTACCAACACAGTGTATCTCAGAAAGTAGGAACCTAGTAAATAATGAATGAATATGTATATGTTTTATCTGAGTTAATAAAAGAATCATTTAAATAGAAAACCATCAAAAAGCTGTTGAAGTTTCATTGAAAGGTAGTTATGCCTAAGAATGAGATGTGTTTTGTAAATTTATCTGCTCTCTGCTGGGCAGATGTGCAAGAAGAATACTACTGGACCTGCTTTAAGAAGCTCTCTATTCTAGTAGGAGAGGCAAACTTTTAACTTTGTATTATGGGAAATTGCCTACATAAAAATACAATAATATATACATCACCAACTTTAACAGTTATCAGCTTGTGGTCAGTTTGTTTCATCTGTACCTCCACCCACTTTCCCCCTTTTTTATTCTGAAGCAAATCCCTGACATTTTTACCAGTCATTACCATGTAGCATGATAAGTGTAACAATAGATTTGGTAATCTAAGTGAAGTGGAAATATGTTCATATATATTTTTGAGATTTATGGATTACATTCTGCTGGGCAAGAGAAATTAGATATAGTAATCTACTGTAGGACAGGGATAATGTAATTGGGGAGACTGCATATATGTGTATAAAACAATGCAGTGAGATGATATGCCGAAATTGGTTATAGAGATTCTAAGTGGGTAATGACATTACTTCTGAATGAAAGTAGGATTTAGACAGGAGAAAGAACATTTAGGCATTGAGGTGAGGCTAACTTTAGCTTAATAGAATAAATTTATATCTAAATCCATATCTTTCTATATCTTTTAGATCTCTGCAAGATGTTATTGACATACTGTAGGTCTTACATTAATACTTGAAAGAAACCAATTGCTATCTTACAAATTAGGACACACTACTTTGTGAATGTATTGCTGTCCATGGTGAATTATTTGACACATTCCATTAAAAGCTTTCTAAATGTCTTAGTAGCACATATATAAATGGGTCCATTTTGTCTAGAATGTGTGCGTATCATCAGCTTTCAAGTATGTCATTTTGAGATTTTAAATGGTGTCATGTGTGTGCGCGTGTTTGATTTAAATGTTAACCATTTGACAATTTTAGAATTACTTTGAAATATCTGGTTTACATCATTCTTGTCTTTTATGGAATTCTTGCCAGAAATGTTACTTGACAGTCACATGAGAAATCCTTGAATTTAAGGAACTTTTGCCATTATGTCTTATTATTTTAGAGTCTTAAATATTTTGAAGTAGTAACTGAAAATAAAACCTTAAAATATATTTCATAATGCAGAGGTTCTTAGTCAAAGGTCATGAACCTCTTTGAGTATCTCCTCAAAGCTTTCTGTTATCATCTCAGAAAAAATATACATACACACTTAGTTTTTCATATAATTTCAAGGTGTTAATAAGACTTCCAGAACCTACTCAAATATCCTTGAGGGCCTATGGATTCTGGTTTAATAATCCACTCTTTAATATATAGGCAGAAAGCTTACTGCTGAAATTCAACTCATTTATTTCTGTGTGTAGTGCTCACCTTTTACAAACTTTTTTTATTGAGCGATAAAATTATAAAATTTATCATATAAATGCATAATTAAAAAATACCAATTCTTAATTGGATTCTTGGGGGGAAACAACTATATCCAGTTTAATAAGTACGTAGGAATGATTTTACCAAAGAATTTGGAATAAGTGTATGGTACTTTATACAATGGCCGCTATTTTTCCTAAATTAACCAGAAGTAGAATATATAATGTAAGAATGAATAAATGCTTAAATACCATTTTTTCAGAGGTAAAGAAAGAACTTTTTGACCTTACATAGTTAAGATCTGTGGAGGAAAGGTCTGTTAAAGTATTTTGAGGTTTATATTTGTGTTAAAATAACTCCTGGGTGTGATACAGGGATTTAGAAACGTATATTGGGCTGACAGAGGATTGGTTCTCATTGGAGCCCTGAGAGCATGAGTTTATCTTCTATTTAGTTTCAGGGATGGTCCTAAAGAAGTTTCTTAGAAATATGTGCTTTTAAAAACTTGTGGATTGTACCTGAAATGTACAATCAAAATAATGATTATTAGCATACGCAGAATCCTCAGGAGAGGGGAAGAGGTGAATTACCTGCTAATGGGACATTTGACTGCAGAGAGGTGCAGAGGCTGTTTAAAGATTAGTGAGTATTAGGTGTATTGCTTTAAAGTGATAACCTTTGTGACCTATTAGAGTTAATAATTCTCTGTGTATCTAATGTACTATTAGGAAACAGCTTACTTTAGTACATAGTAATAGATACATAGACTGAGAACTAGAAGATTTAATCATCAATGATTTGGCCTCTTCAATGAATTTGATGAATGATCAGAGCAGTTAATTGACTTGCCCAAGGTCAGGTGGTTAGTAGAAGTCCCAGCAGTGTAGTTATTTATTACCCTACCTGTTTGTTTTTTTTATAAGTCTGTTTTGGTTATTTATTTTGGCTGTCTTTTCCTTGCGGATCTCAGTTTATAGAAAAGGAAGTAACTTAATGCTAAGGTTTTTAGTGTTGTGACTTTGATTCTCAATTGATAAATTGACTAAGAATTCCCTGAATTTTGTACTGTAATGTTTTCGCTTTGCTATACACGTTTTCACTCCATCTTCACAATAAGCCATGGCTACAGTATTCTTGGGGAGCTTAAGTCAGTTTCACAGCCAAAAACAGATACTAAGAATCCAAAGTCATCAAACACTTTCCCATGTTTTCTGTACCTTTCTGGCTTGATCCCTGCCTGATAATATTTAGTTGTAAGGTGTATCTATGAGCCCGACAAAGTTTAAAAGATAAGCCAGGAAACAAGTTTGTTATGAAATTTAGTCATTTAAAGACATTCCTGGAAGCTTCCCACCAAAAAGAGAGACTAGAATAGTAAGGACCCTTAGAACAGTGACTCTCAAGCTGTTTTAATCCTGTTTTATTTTTTTCCCCCCTCTTTAATTCCTCCCCCCGACTTCCACCCTGACCTATGGATGTTGCCATTTCCCCTAAAGAATTGGATCTCTGAAGGTGGGGCGTCTCCTCCCATGTGCTCTCTCGGAGTGTCCCTCAGGGCCTGGCGCACCCAGGGCCTGGCGCACCCGGGGCCTGGCACTCCCGACATCCTTGGGGGTGGTGGGGTGGTGTTTGGGGCGGGAGCCTGGCGCACCTGGAATATGGTCCATGGCTCCACCTGGGGTGTGAACTCATGTAAAGCAGACGTGCTAACCACTACACTACGTAGCCACCCTCTGTTTTAATCCTGTTTTAATGACCCAGCTAAAGGGGTCATTTCTTTAGTTCAATAATTCCTGCTTTCTAGTGGAATAATAACTAATTGTCAAAGTACAAGCATTTCGGGGGGAGAGGGATTTTCTTCAGCAGTTAGGGATATGAATGGTTCCTAATTGAATCACACACACAAAAATAGTACTTAAAGTCTAGACTAGTTAGAAAACTGTAGACCTCAAAATCCTAGTGATGCAACTTGTAATGCATCCTGCAGTTTTAATTAGACAACTAAAAAACTAAAATGATAATCATGCTCAAATAATGTAGTTTTTGATTTTTAATTAAACAGTAAGAATAATGATAATTGAAATCCATGACCAGCTAAAGAGAACAGTGTTCCTCTTGAAAATTACAGAATTCAAGTTTTTGAGTCTGCATATGTGATAGGAGCTTTGCAGTGTTGTGGGTTGCAGCAACCAGAGTTATTAATTGTATATAAATCGAAGTCTTTGGTACATTCTAATAACACACTAAGTTTTGCAACTCTTAATAACTGACTTAATAGTTTATCCTTAAGTAGCCTTATGCATCAAAGAAAGGTCTTGCTTTCTAAATAATTCATAGTCCATGGGTGGTCTGGCCCATTTTTGAACAATCATTGCCTTAGAAGGTAATCCAGAATATTATATTTCACTTTTCTGAGTCTGAAAGTTGTAGGATAAAAATTTCAGGTCTTAGCATGAAACGTTTTTATTAGGGTAAGGAGAGACTATAGTGTAATAGTTTGTCAAAAGAGTCACGTGTGACTTGTGGAAATTACTTTTTAAAAATTGTTTTTTCTAAAATGTCAATGAATACATGTTTTTGCAAGCAATGGAATAGTTTATTAACATCCTATGTGTTATCAAAAGCATGGCTCCTCTTCTGTAGCCTTTAAGGTAGAGAAGTTACCCCACTAGTCTAGTATAGGCCTTAAGGACAGAAACAGAAACAAAGGAAAATGGATATTGCTGAAAAATTTGTTTTCTTGTCAGCAGATAATTTGAATGTTGTAGAATTGACATTTCCTCTCTTTAGAACTTGACTTCTTAAGTTGTCTTTGTGTTTGATTTTTTATATCACTCAAAGGAATTCTGAGAGTGTAATATTTTCCAGAATCATGAGGCCTTAGAGGCATTTTCAACTCTTGCCAAAGTACCCTGCTTACAGAGCAACATCAGTGAACAAAATACTTGTGTAGTGCCCTAAGGACTAATGAACCTGTTGAGATTCCTTACTATCAAGAAGTACCTTAGACATTGGGGAAAAGAGAATACGGAGAGTTGAATATTGGTATATCAGGGTCTGTGTAGGCAAACAGAGTGGCCATTATATCTGCTTCAATGGTTGCTTACAGCAGGGTTGTACACTAGCATCTTTTATTGAAAAAAAAAAATGTTAACCAAGATGCTACAGTTATTCTTTTGTTTGTGGAAAAATGCGTTATAAGCCTTAATTTTTGAAAAAGGAACCTTATCAGCTTGACTACAGTAAATAGTTTGTACATTTTGAGTTTTTACTTTGCCCCTTTGTTCCTTACAGCTTACTTTCAGAGGAAGTTTTCTTTTATGTTGAGTTTTAATCAAAACACTGAAGATTCCAGAGTTATTAAAATATAGTAGAAAAGATACTAGACCAGTGATTTCCAGTATGTCTCCAGATGGGAGTCTTATCAAAAATCGTAAAAGAAAGTATATACCTATGAGGTGAGGCCTCTTCATAGTCTAATTAAAATGAGTTGGCTTGCTTTTGTCTAGAAGTCTGTCAACTCCAAGTGATAACGTACGGTTAGAAGTTCATGATTAAGTGAACATGGGGAAATGAAAATATTTATTCAGTGACATTATTTGGTAGGCAAATACCCAAGTATGAGACTCATTGGGCTATATTTTTTAAAGGAGTTTTGGATGGCTAAAAATGTAAGGAACAACTTCTTGTTCTCTAGCCCCAGGAAGTAGGTCTAATGTGGACTGAAAGGTTGACAGTCTCAGCAGTAATAAGCAGTTAATTCACCATGCCCTTTGTGCCAGATTGTGTTTTTAAATATTGTTGTAATAGTATCTCCCATCTCATAGGTTCTTTCACTGTAACCTTGACTCTTCTCTCATCTGGAGGTAGGGTTTATGTCCCCTCTCCTTGAATTTGGGCAGTCTTGTGAATTATTTATAACCAGTAGAATGTGGTAGAAATTATACTGTGTGACTTTCAAAGTAGGGTCAGAAAAGGTGAGAGAGCTTCTTTCTACTGAGCTCACTAGGATATTGGTCTTGCAGCCTTTAGCACCTTTGTAAGCAGTCTAGCCTGAGATTACCGTGCTGCAGAGAAGTCTAAAAACTACGTCATGTGGAAGAACTATCCAAAGAATCTTAAGATCAGGAGCTAGAAGCTGTTTGGCTAGAACTTCTTCGTTGAGCTCTTCTAAATTCCTAACTCACAAATATTGTGAAAGAGAATAAAATAATGATGATGATGATGATGATTATAATGATTATTATTGTTTTAAGACACTGAGTTTTAGAGTGATTTTGTTGCATAGCAATAGATATGTTCATAGACTTCTGCATTACAGTTATTAATTCCCATTTGTTAGAGATACCTAATCTCCATTTCACTTTTAGTGGAAAAACAAACAAAAGGTCAGGGGGGAAGAAGGAGGAAGCAGAGGTATATATGTAGGATCCCTTATTGGTCATTGTAGCTCAGTGCAGCTTCCTAGAGCATTTTCATATTTGTGTGATATTTACCATGTGCTTAGTCTCTATTCCCACCTCATCCCTCATATATAGCCTTTATAAATATAAATTTACAATTTATACAATTGTAAATAACACATTTTTATGTAGAGAATAATAATCGAGTTCTTTTAGACCTGTACACAGTGTATAAACAGACGTTTATATCTTGCCACAGTATTGGGTTAGCTCTTGACCTCTTTAAATTCTGTTATTTTTCAAGATTTTTTATCAAGATTTTTTTGAACAGAATAGTGGTTTAGGGTTTCTGAGTCTGTGACAGGATTACATTCTGTGCTTTTATTCATTTGTAGCCTTTTCTCCAAAAAATATTGTCCAAGCCTTACCCCCTAAACATCCCAAGGGGCTTTCCTTTGAAAACAGAGATTTTTTTTTTTTTACACGCCTTGAAAAAGACTATAGGTCGTGTCTTCATTTTGCATGCAGTCTGTGGCGTATCTATGTTTCTGAATCCTGGCATTCATTTGTTGGTGTGTTTTTGAAGCTATTATCAGACAGGTATTTAGTGTTCATTTTACAGTGATATGCACAGTAATTTTAGTAGTGGTGAAATTATGGGCAATGAATTTTTAGATGGTACTGGTTTCCCATCAATGCTTTTCTCATTTGTAGTAATTTTCTGAATGTAGAATATTGGGAATTATTATTTAGAAATGGGGTTGGCAAATTATGGCCTGCAAACTGTCTTCCTGGTCTTGTGAATAGTTTTTATTGGAACACAGCTGTGCCCATTCCATTACTTATGGCAGAATTGCATAGTTGCTAATAAGATTATTTGGCCCACAAAGCTGAAAATGTTTATTACCTGACCCTTTACAGAAACGTTTGCCAGCTCTTGGTTTAGATTTTGGAATTAATTCTCACCTTTTAAGGATAGTTGAAGCTTGTTTTTTTTTTCCTTTTCAGTCATGGAATCTAAGAA
>NW_006431079.1:4533075-4590790 GCF_000325575.1 Pteropus alecto
CAGCTTAGAGGTGTAGAACAACGTTAGTTGTGGCGGTGCATTAGTTGTGGCTGTGTTAAACACAGAAGAATTGCCCCTGATCGGGAGTCACTTAAACAGTGCCCTCCCCACTGTCTCCACTGGTAGGTTTTGACTTTGGGTTTGTTTATGTGCTGAAGGCACAGAGGAGCTAGTTTTTAATAGGAAGACAACTAAATGAACCTATAGCTGTAGGTGGTGGAAATTTTGTAGCAGTTAAAATATGGCACTAAGAATCCTTACAGGTTTTATTGTTTGTGTTTAATATATACTGATACAGAAAGAAACATACAGGTAGAGCTAAGTCTAGATTTCACTGTAGAATTGCTTTTGGTAGTTCTATGTACTTGACTGCTTGGTGAATATGGTGAACATAGAGGATCTCTTGGGAGGGGCATCTGATCCCAAGATTAACATTGTGAGGGGGGATGAATTTCTCATATTCCATTCAGGAAATCTGGCCTGTTGGAGTCCTGTTCATCAACAGTTTCATAGTTAAGTAATCATCTGATTTTCAATCTAATAGATTTTCCATCTAATACAGAAATGGGATGAAAATTTAAGTAATAAAGATTAGCAGAAGATACCCTTTTTTCTTAATAATGCTAGCTATTTGTTTTCACTTAAAAAAAAAGATTTGTTAATTTTTTTTCTAAAAACATGAAAATGGGTTTATAAATTGTTAGAAGACAAAAAGATAGTGGAGTCTAATTGAGAAGAAAATTTGTTCTTTTAAATATTTTTTGGTACCTTCTCATTTTTCTGTTTTACAAAAACAGTGGTTTTTAAAAATGTATAATACATGCATATAGTATGTAATTTAAAAATATACAAAAGGATATATAGTGAGAAGTAAATGCTCCTCATCCCTGTTCTCCAGTTATCCAGTTATCCCTCCCAGAGGCAACCATCATTAGCAATTTTTTTGCCAGAAATAAACTTTGTATTTATAATCATATGCATACTCTCTTTCGTTCCTTTTCCATAAAAGGTAGTAGTATATCATACAGTATTACATCTTAACTTTTAAAATTTATCATGAATGCTATTGTATAACAATATATGTCGAACCGCCTTATTTTTTAGATGAAGAGTATACCATTATAGGACAGTGTGCCCAATCCCCTATTGGTGGACATTAAGGTTTTTAGTCTTTTGCTATCAGTGTTGCAATGAATACATTATTTCACACACATGAAAGATGCGCTACAGGATAAATTTTTAGAAATAGAATTGCAAGGTCAAAGATAATGGTCATTTAAAATTTGATAGAAATTGCCAGATCCACCCTCCCATCCCCACAGAAATTGTACTAATTTATAGCCTTATCAGCAATATAATCGTCTCCGTTTCCTGTGTATACTTTATCACTTTTTTTGGTCTTTGTAAGTCTCATAAGTGAAAAAATGAATCTTTTAGTTTTAATTTGCATATTTCTGAGTAATGTTGAGCATCTTTACAGATGATTAAGAGCCATTTATTTATTTATTTATTTTTTACTTTCCATTATATCTTTTGCTCATCTAATTAATTGTTGGTCTTTGATTTGATTGCAAATGCTCTTTATATGTTAATTGGCCCTTTCTCTTTGATATGATATACTTCCTTTTCTGGCCAATTGTAGCATTTTGGAACATTTAATTTTATATTAGAGACTGTGGTATGTAATGTAAAGGTGTGTGTGTGTGCGTGTGTGTGTGTATGTATGTACATGAAAGTGGGGAATATTCTTGATATCTTCTTTGTTCCTTTTCATTTTCTTGTTGAGAAAAACAGATTATTATAAATTATTAAGTAGTCTTGGTACTCAGGAATGCTGGGCCTCAGGGGTGAGCTAGCAGTGGGAGGGGTCTAGTAGAGTCTTACTGTAACTCAAGTATGACCTGTTGAGTCAGAATCTGTTTAAATAAGGTCTCTCTGTCATTTGTGTGCACATTAAAGTTAAGGAGGTGCTGGTAGAGGGATTCACCTGGCCTGAAAGGCTGTAGCCTCCGAAAGAAGGTGTACAGATTACTATTTGGAGGATTGGGGAGGGGGGCTCATGAACTAGGTTCTCAGTTGGACTATAAAAATATTTGAGGTGTGGCTTTTTGTCCCTGAAGGAACTGGAGTAAGGGTCTATAGATATGGTTTTATTTATCATTAGAATGTTTCATTTGCATAGGGTTACTGAGGGTCCACAATTTATTAGAGTTTAAACAGAATTTCTAATTAGAGGCTTTAGGTTTAGGGACAGGTTCTGGGGAAAGGGAACTGGTGAGAGCTAGGCAGATTGTGAGTTTAGCCAGGAGGAATAGGGTTCAAGTCAGCATTTAAGGGTCCTGGGGACCAAGAATGTAACCCAGCAACTGGGACAGAAAGAAACTCAGGATCTTGGTCTAGGCCAGAGGTCCATAAACTTTTTCTGTGAAGCAACAGATAGTAAATATTTTAGACTTTGTGGGCCATAGTGTCTCTTTTGTGATTACTCAACCCTGCTGTTATGGATAAAAGTGAAAAGAGCTCCCAGACCTAATTTCAGTGTGTGTGTGGAGGCTCCCCACACCACCAAGCAATACTTGGATGCCAGCGGGGTGTCCAAGTATTCAACTCAATTCTGGCACTACTCAGAGGTAGCATCAGATTCCACAGATAAAGGGCTCAGTCCCACAGGACCGCCCTCCACTTCAGACACTCGCTTGTTGCAAGCCCAGGCTGTATCTGTGCTTCTGACCGTACCAACTACAGACAGATTTGATGTTCCAAAGACACTCTCCAACTCAGGATGCACACTGTAAGTCCTGGTTGTTTCCTGTGCTTTGGACCCGACTGGCTCTAAATCAGAGATTCCTACAACCTTCTCCTTGAGTTCAATTAATTTGCTAGAAGGCTCACAGAACTCAATACCTATTTACTCACTAGATTACTGATTTATTACAAAGGATATTAAAGAATATGAATCAGTAGCCAGATGAAGAGAAACAGAGGGCTAGGCCCCAAACAAATAAACTTCTGTCCTTGTAGGGCTTGGAGCCAGCGTGGTGGCACATGGAAGAGGTCTGGTTCCCCAACAGGGAAGTGTTCTAAAAAAGGGTGGATCAGCTGTCCTTTGGTTTTCTTATGGAGGCTTCATTATGTGGTCATGATTGACTAAGTTATTGGCTGTTGGAGAGTAATTTAACTTCTAGCCCCTCTCCCTTCCTGGGCTATCAGGGTGGGAGAAAATGTTCCAGCCCTCTAACCACATAATTGGCTTCTGTGGGCAACTAGTCCCCACCCTTGGGTGGGGTTGAAAAATTCACCTCATCACTTAAGAAATTTCAAGGGTTTTAGGAGCTGCGAGCCAGGAATGGGGGAATACCAAATAATATTTCTTATAAATTACAGTACCACAAAAAGCAAGTATGTATAATCACAGGGCTTTGTTTGCTGTATTCTAATAAAAATTTATTTATTAAAACGGGATAGGAGAGATTTTGCTCTGGGGTGATAGTTTGCCACCCTCTGGTGTAGACTTCTACTATGAGAACTAAACTAAGGAAATAAACTGCAGCTTTCAGAGCAGATAGATGCCTCAGAAGCTCGTCTGCTGTATAATAGATCCAGATTTGAGGCAATAGATTGTTCTATACTCCTCACATAGCTGGTGAAATCGGACCTTGTAAAGCTCTGCCAGGTCTTTTCTCCTTAGGCAGTTCTTTATTACCTGAGCTGGACAGTTTCTAGGTTCTAAAGGTTAGGTCTAAAGACTGTTTTTTGATCCTGTTGTGTTGTTTCTTCCATTTTATCTTGAAAATGGGTTAGGCAGTTTTTCTCAAAGTTTGGTTTTCAGCAGCCTGCCTTAAATCAACTGATTTTTAAGTTTGGAGATGGAAACTATTGTAGAACTATTTAAAACTTATGGTGAGGTTGCATCTGGATTCTTTGGCTAAAATTTGAGAATTCTTTCAGTCTCATGGCTGTATAGAATTTTTTTAAAAGAATATGCTGGTATTTACCCATTTTACTGTTGATGGATATTTGAACTTTTTCCACTTTTAGGGCGTTGCAAATAATACTTACATGAATTATCTTATTCTTCACATCTTCTGGTGTTCCTTAGTAAATATTACCGAACAGTTTTCCAACAAATTGTACCCATTTCCACTGTACTAGTAGTGTTAGGAGAGCTCCAGTTGTTCTACACCACCATCTACAAGCTTGAGAACCCGCAGGGTATAGTGTAGCTCTTAGTAAAGCTGCTTTGAGACTATAGACAATTTCCTACCTTAGGAAGCATTCAAAGGCTTGTTAACCATTCCTTCAACCAGTTAGTAGGTATGGCTTGTCATTTGTTTTGGCAAAGCCCTTGGAGCCTTGGCTCAGTCCTACTTCTCTTTTATCTGTAGCACCCATGCTGGATGCTCTTCTTTGCAGATATGGGTACTAAGCCTGGGAGCCAAAGCTTGTACAGGAAGTAAGATTGTTATGAGTGGCTCTGTTCTGTGAGCAATCGTTTAATTCCCTTGATTTCCCTATACCTTAATTCAACTTAATACGAGTTTGTTGTTTTCCATTTAGGGGGTTAGGACAGTTCTTGCCTCCTTTTAGTCCTTTCAATGCTTGTTTTGCTTGGGTTGTTACGACTGCTATGGCTTCTTTATCAAATTGGTCTCATCTGTTTATTTTAGGAATTCTTCCCCTCCTCTCCCTCTTAAAAACCTCCTTCCCCCTTCCTCTGTCCCTTCCTCTTTTCCTTTTTTCCATCTTGATTGTTGATGGGTTTCTTATTTTCAGATTGTCATAAGTTGTGAAAAATTTGGACATAAAACACATGTATCTTACTCCCTAGCTTAAATAAAACGTAAATACAATTGAAGCTTCTTATTTTCTCTGATTGTATTGTACTCTCTCTTATGCATCTATTAATATTATTGGGTGTGCATTTCTAAACAATAAAGAACATTGTTTTGAGTGTTTGAGCATTGTGTAGTGACATACTGCATGAATCCTTTTGCATCTTGTTTTTTTCCATTCATCATGGTTCTTTTGTTCATGCTCTCAGTATACTATCTTTTCTGCTGTTTCAGTGGAATTTGGGTATGGAGGATAAGTCAGCCCACGTATTTCTTAGTATGGTTTTTTTGAAAGGGAGATTTAAGCACCTTTTAGATATATTGTCACTACCAACATGTAGGAGAAAAAACTTGGTGTTACCTCTTGTTTCAGCTGGTGATAGGTAAATATGACACCTCACCGTGATTATACAAGCTAGGGAACTGAGTCTTGCTGCTGACCTCTATTTGGTGTTATAAATCCTTTCAGAGACAGACACCATTCATTCGTGGTTAGGGTTCAACTGAAGTTTAAATGAAGGTTTGAATTCTTGTTGGAAGGACTTTTTACAGGCCATTTAGTACAGACTGTGCTAAAGAAACCCAGGCCCAGAGAAGGTGAGTGACTTGTTTGAGGTGATCCAGAGGAAAACACAGGGATTAAAAGCTGTTGTTGTAGATCCTTATTCTTTTTGCCTTATTACAATGAACCAGACGTTAGTCTCTTTTTGTTAACATTCAACTTTGATTTTGATTTTTGCCTGTTCTTCAAATACTTATCTGAACTGCCTTATTACAATGAACCAGACATTAGTCTCTTTTTGTTAACATTCAACTTTGATTTTTGCCTGTTCTTCAAATACTTATCTGAATGCCAGGAGATTTAGTACATATGAACATAAATCTTTGAACTGATGCTTATTTGTTGTGTTTTCCTTAGGATCAGAATGGTTTCAATCCCAGAATACTATGAAGGCAAGAATGTTCTTCTCACTGGAGCTACTGGTTTCCTAGGGAAGGTACTTCTGGAAAAGTTGCTGAGGTCTTGTCCTAAAGTGAATTTAGTGTATGTTCTGGTGAGGCAGAAAGCTGGACAGACACCCCAAGAGCGAGTAGAAGAAGTCATTAGTGGCAAGGTAAGTGTGGAAAATAATCATTTGGAGGAGAGAAAAAAGTGTAGTGTTTGTGTGTATAATTATTATAATCATCAACAGCTTAATATATTTCTTCAGTGTCCTGAAAAAAATTAATAAAAACTACCCTATAGAATGGCAGTAAACTGGATATGACTTGTGATCCTTAGGAGAAAAAAAGCCTTTTCTCTGTGATGGGCAAAATTGTCTAACAAATTCTTAATTACCTTTGTGGTAGATATTTATTTGTTTTTAGAATATTTGAGGCAGGTTATTTATATTTACTAGATATTTTAAGTAGTCTTCAGAATAATGTTAATTAAGAGGTAGTTTCAAACGACCTCTTATTCTGTGAGACACTATGCTTTCATAACACTTAAAAATTTGTAAGCACTGATTGCTCTTCACAATAGTATTAGAGGGTAGGAAAGTCACATATTCCCATTTGACAAATAAGAACATGGTGGCAATTAGAGAATACAGAAATATGTCATATTTTTAAACGTGAGGAAAATATTGCTAAGAAAAAATGCAAATGAACTGGGGTAAAATTATTTCACAAAGGATTAAAGAAGTACAAATTAGTAGTTCATAGGTGGTCACGGGAATGGGGAGCACGGCATAGGGAATGCAGATGACATTAATATATTGGCTAGGTGGAAAACCAGAGGAGAGAAGGAGCAATTAAGGAGATCGTTTTATAAACTATATAAATGTCTAACCAATGTACTGTGTACTTGAAACCAATTAAAATAAATAAATTAATTAAAAAAGTTATTTCACAGCCATAAGCTTTCGAATTCTTTCAAAATGAATGAATTTATCTGAAATTAATTGATGTAAGTTTAGTATAGTTAGCTATGTAATTTTTTAGTTATTAAGTTAGATATGTGGTACCTTTTAACCTTCTAGAGCAGCTATGACTTATGTTTAAAAAACAAAAACTGGAAACCTCTCAGTCTGAGCAGTCAAAGAATTGCTGAAAAGTGTCAAAAGATGATTAATTATAAATTAACAGCTCTCTAGAGTTGATAAATAATTAGACATGACTTGTTTTCTAGTCTTTGATCTTTCAGTAGAAATCCATAAAGTACTTAATAGTGACTAACGTTTATTGAGTACTTACCTTGTACCAGGCATGGTGTGCAAAGCACCGCATATGTATGTAATTATCACAGCTCTTTAAGTTAAGTGCTGATGTTAGTCCTATTTTACAAGGTCATAGATTTAGTGAGTGAGTATACCGATGTCTGAACTCTGACAGTCGAACCCAGAGCTCATGCTGGGTAGACGCAGTTGTTGATAGATCCCATTTTACAAATAGGAACAATGAGTCTTAGGTTGTAATTTTATCTGAGGTTATGTAGCTGATAGTTGTTGGAGATAATGCAGCTGACTTGATAACAAATCCCTATTATCTTTCTACTTTATAGCATTACTTTCCCATTACATAAATAAATAAAGGAAAGATAGTGGAAGGCTTTATGGTACATTAGGAGAAGTAGTCTTTAGAGTTGGATAGCTTACTAGCTCCAACAGTTGTACTTGGTACACGCTGAGTGAAAGTAGCTTAATTTCCCAAAGCTAATGGCAGTTGGTGCCCAAGTTGACAAAAATTAGAAGAGGAGATGACAAAGAGTAGAAAAAAAGAGGGTGAAGGGCAGAGGATAACAGAGGTAACACACAGCAGGAAGAAGAGTCAGGTTATGGGTTAGGGCAATAATGGGAAGCATAAGAATAAAAGAACAAAAATAATATTTAGCTTTGTCTCCATTCTTCACTTTATTAATTTTATTTGTTCCCATTTGAAAACTTTAAATAATCCTTACTTCAACTGGAAAAGCGAATTTTCTCTGAATTACTTAAAAAAAAAGAAGCTCCTTCTTTGAGACCTACTCAGTGATAAGATAATTCACATAGCTAGTTACACTTGAGTAACATTATTCCCTTTGCCCCAAACTCTGCACTTGTGTTCCTCTCTCCCACCACAGATATATTTTGGGTCCTGCTAAATACTCACTAGGAGCTATTAAGATTACTAGAGATATAGCAGTGAATAAAATGAAGTCCCAGCATTGGGGGAATTTACATTCTAGTTAAGGAGACAAGTTAACAAATATATAACATGTTGAATAGTGATTTATGCTGTGCAGAAAAGTAAAGCGGATAAAGGGGATTGAAAGTGATGCGGTGCTGCTTTATATATGATAGTCAGAAAAGTTCTCTGTGAGGTGACATTTGGGGAGAGACCTGAATAAAGTGAGGAAGAGTCCATGTGGGTATGTGGAGGAAGAGTGTTCAAGGCAGAGGCCACAGCAAGGGCAAAGGCTCTGAGTTAGGAACTGCCTGATAGGTGTAAAGTGCATCAGGACAAGCTGTGATTTTTGTTTTATGGGCTCTGTATAAAGCATGCATATGCTTTATACAATAAATATTAAGGGTATTCCCTACCAATACTCTTCCTCTCCCCAGGTGAGCTTTCTGCCTCCTAAAATACAATAAAATTGTTAGTTTATTATTCTTTTAAATTTTTGCTTGTTTGACTTGAAGAAGAGGGCTTCAGACAAATAAATGTTTATGCTTACATAAGAGAAAAGTATAGCTGGTATTACCTTTAAACTCAGAGAATTATCACATGAACTTTTTAGGCTTCTTTTAAAAATAAGATTGGAGTTAATATTTCAGTATTTACCAACATAAAATAACTGTTTGAAGAATTTGCCATCTTAAAGTATGGTAGGTACAAAGTTCACTTTCAGTTTTTTTCCCCAAGAAATGAGAAGATGGACTGAACTCTGTTCCATATGATTTTCAAATGAAAACTATTTGGTAGATTGGTATAAGGACTTTTTAAAAAAAATATGGTATAATTTATAGCTTTTTCTAAGTCACTTAGAAATGGTAGATGAATTGCAGTTTATTGCAGACAGTTATCATTACCTTGTGGCTATACTTTTTCATATCTGCCAAATAGGTTAAAATATTCTGTTTATTGAAAGCAGTGATTCTTGAACTTTTGGTCTCTGGATCCCTTTGCATTCTTAAAAATTACTGAGGACTTCAAAGAGGTTTTGTTTTTGCAAGATTTTGCTTCAAATTATCTTACTGATATTTATTAGAGTAAAAATTAAAATAGAAAAATTTAAAGCAGAGAGAATACAAGCACACATTTCATTAGCCAACAGGTGTCATCACACATGTAGCCTTTGGAAAGCTTCTCTCTACACTGTGAGAGAATGAAAGTGAAAGATGCGTGTAATGACTTAGCATTAGCATGAAAAGAATTTTGACCTTGCAAATTACCTAGAATAGTCTTGGGGACTCCTAGGATCCTTAGACCACACTTTGAGAACCACTGCTGATTAAGAATGTGTAGTGTTGCTTAGACCAGGGGTCCCCAACTCCTGGGCTGTGGACTGGTACTGGTCCGTGGCCTGTTAGGAACTGGGCCGCACAGCGGGAGCTGAGCAGCAGACCAGCTGAGCAAAGCTTCACCTGTATTTGCGGTTGCTCCCCAGCAGTAGCATCACCACCTCAGCTCCACCTCAGATCATCAAGCATTAGATTCTCATAGGAGCACCAGTCCCTGGTGCCAGAAAGGTTGGAGACCGCTGCCTTAGACCATTTGAGAACATCCTGTGGTACATTCTTTTGGATATATCTAATAAGGGCAAATGTTCATGCTTTAAGGAAAGAGTTGATTTTTACAGACATTCAAAATTAATTTGTACCCAAGCTTGGCAGTAAAGAAGTTGGGGTCAGAAACAAAAGCGATTTGAAAGCTATGAGCTCACATTTGGTACACATAAGGAATCTGACTCTGTAGGCATATCTCAAAAAGGAATTTCACTTATAGCATTTATTTTGGAATGAGAGTAATGCCTATTTGAATATATAAATTCTTTATAGGCCTGTTGAAAAAGGCCAGAATAGTAGCGAACCTCTATACAGAGACCAACCAGACTTGACTTTGAATGAACTTCATCTACCTTATGGTAGTTCTTTGGATTGGAACTAATAGTTATGTCACATTAGCTTTTCTTGGACATCTTGCAGCAGATACTCCTCATCATGTTGCTTTTATTTTTATTTAACTGTGGATTGTAAGATTCTCAGTAATTTAGAAATTATGCCTATACTTCTTAATTATTCAAGTTAGTCTGCATGTAGTGTCCCTTTACCCTTTATTCTTTTTATTTTATTCTTTGCCGAATCCTTTTGGAATCCTTTGCTTCCCTTAAAACCCATGAGAAGGGAGTTGTTGACGGGGCTATAAGATCACTAACTGGGCTTTTTTGAAGTAAAAATGCCTGCATGTGTGGTTTTTTTTTTTTTGCCATCTCTGCCTTTTATTTACTCATATTGACATTTTATCATGAACCACTTGTAATCAGAATGCTTTAATCCTCCTTCCAACAACTTCCCTTCCCTTAGTAAGAGGTTATTCTTAGACATTTTTTATTTTTTTAGAAAACATTTATTGTGCCTGCTCAGCACTGGGTACTTGACTTGATGCAGGGGATTGAATTTAGAGATAAATAAGGTAGACTCCCTGCCCTAATGGAGCCTACAGTATAGAGAGATTTTAAGAGGAAGGAGGGAGGAAGAGAGAGTGTAGAGGTGCCAGGAGAGATTGGGTAGGAGCAGTTATTGAAGTTATTGTCTAGGTTGGAATTGAGAGCCTGAGTAAAATGTGAAAGATTTGAGCATCTCCTCTGGGGTCTCCAGGGCAGTGCTTCTAAAACTTTTCCACCACAGTAAGTCTAATCTGTAAAGAAAATGAATATCCTCTACTTAAAGCCTTTTGTGCTTTAGTGCAAACATATGGCCCTTATTTTCAATATAAAGATGCATTTTTCCTAAACATTTGTCTAAATAAATATTTGACTTTAAGTAAACTCCATGAAATTATGTCATTTTATGTTATGCCTTTAATTCCCTCTAAGTAGAGGTACATCCCTCTACTTAATCTTAGGGCCACTCATCCCACATTATGTGTAGCATTGTGGTGTAAATCATTAAAATGAGTGCTTTTTGTTAAGTGAATGTACAATTGAAGATAGTAAGAAAGGTAGTAAGAAACTTATGGGTAAACCTACTATGATGTTGGAACAGGAATAACGAGCATAGAGAAACAGCATATACCATAGTGGACATTGTCTTATAGCAGTTAATATTTCTCAATTTCAGCACTTTTGACATTTTGGGCCAGATAATTCTCTGTCCTGGGGAGCTGTCTGTGCATTGTAGGGTGATCAACAACATTCCTGATCTCTGTCCACTAGATGCCAGCTACTCCCCTCACCTTCCCAGTGTGACACCAAAAATGTCTCTAGACATCACTAAATGTTACCTGTGGACAAAAATTGCCCCAAATTGAGGACCACTGATTTACAGGAATGTCTCTGGGAAAAGAAACGCCATTGGATGGTGAGGATTGAATTAAAATGGTTGACTATGAAATAAATTCTGGAAAGGGAATAAAGTGGGTATTAGTGAACTTAATAAAGTAGGAATTAATTGGGGTACCAGTGGGGGAAAATGGTATTGAATAAAGAGATGGTGGCTAGAGAAAGGAAGATTATCAAGTTTGTGATGTAACTTGTGAAACAGCATGATCGCATTTTGGTGGTAGTGCTGGAGATACCTATGATATTCAGGGGGAATTAAAGGTCATTGTCAATCTGGAAGAATGAAAAAGTGTGGACTAAAACAGTGTGTACTCAAGGTGTTAAAAGTACTTTTCTGGTCATTCCTCGAGTTCTTTTTTCTCTGCTTGCCCCTTAAATATTGATATTCTTCAGCTTTATTTACTTGTAACATTATATTTTAATTGTTTACTGTCTAGTTTTTCCTAGTAAATTAAGACCTGGATTTTAGAAATCTGAATGATTATTTTAAACTTTATTCTGATGTTTGTACTGCTTAAGTCTATACTGAGGAATCATATAATCTAATTAAAAGGCAAATTCAACTCTCTAAACTACCAGCTCTGTGTCTTCGGCAAGTTATTTAACCTCCCTGTGCCTCAGATTCCTTATCTATAAAGTGGAGATAATAATACAGGCTCATAGGGTGTTTTCTATACAGAATAATAACAGTTAAGAATAGCAACCTTAGGATTTACATAGTTGGAAGTTTTAAAAATAGTGATCCTTGGTGGGGAAAGAAAGGGTGATAATGGGTCACAGAAAGTTGAAAACTACTGCCCTAAAATATTTTTTTCCTTTGATAGCTCTTTGACAGATTGAGAGATGAAAATCCAGATTTTAGGGAGAAAATTATAGCAATCAGCAGTGAACTTACCCAACCTATACTGGCTCTTAGTGAAGAAGATAAAGAGATCATCATAGATTCTACCAATATTATATTCCACTGTGCAGCTACAGTAAGGTTTAATGAAAATTTAAGGTAAGTGAAGGTATTTAAATGATATTTGAACTTCCTCATGGTTGAAAGCTCTAATTTAAATTCTACTTTTTAGTCAAAATTTTTCTAAAGTGATTTGAAACTCATTTGTAGCTGTCAGCATCCTACAGAATTTCCTTTCTATTGTTATCAGTTTTAAAACATTGGATAGCTAATACATATTTGTTAGAAGAAGTTACCATGAATGTAAATATAAATATGGCATAGGGAAAAGGCAAGAAATGGGAGGTACGGATTAGAAGGAAGAGAAGTTTACCTTGGCTTTGAGTGTTAGTCTTAACAGCTACTAGTGTTTATTTCCTCTTTCCTCCATTCTTTCAAAAGCCTATATCCCAGCAGCTTTATTTTTATATTCTGTATATAAACATCTAAAATTTTTCAAAAATTACGCTTAAGTTTCCAGAGTAAGATAAAACAGCTTACAAATTTAAGTCATACCTTGTTTTTGTTTTAAACCTTGGTAGCAGTGTTGGGGCAGGGTACATTAGACATAATTTTAATTTAAAAAATAATTAGGACTTCTTTCAAGATTGCCTGTTTCAAGAAAAAAACATTCTAAATGTTCACTGTTTTAAAAAAAAATTAACAAATATGCATTTTAAATAGTGGTGTTTAATTCGGAGCATTCTTTTTGATGTATGTCCAAAAATACAGTTTTATAATGTTAATCTCATTGTACGGTCTTATGCCAGTGAAAATGGTGTAGACTTCTTTAGGTTTCACAGTTACTTGAAGGACTTCTTAAAATGTTTTTTAATTATTTCTGATTATAAAGGGTTTTGAGATTACCCCTCATATTGTCATTTGATTAATATAGAAGTATAAACCTTAATTGACATTATATGATGGTACAGTTTAGTGCCAAAGCATTATAGTGTGTTTTGCCTATATTCTGGGTAAAGGCACTGCAATAGCCCCTTACATTTCTATTTTATGGTTTACAGGATATTTTCTCATCTATCATTTTATTCCATGATATAATATAATATTATTATATCCCACTATATAATAGTATTGGGCAAATCCATTTTATACCTGAAGAAGCAGAGGCAGACATGTCTTTCTATATTTGCCAGTAATCTTTGGATAGTTTAATTACAAGTAGGGTTTTTAGTATAAAATAGTCAATCTAAGAGATATTTCCCCCCATAGTTCTAGTTTTTCTTATTCTTTTCATAACCAAAAGAAAGAGTTCACACAGCATTATAAAACCTTTTTCAAGAAAAGTGTGTAGATACTAGATGATTTTGGTATATCCTCATCGGAAAAAGCAACATTAATTAGGGTGAAATTCATCAAAGTAACCTGTATGAGGAAGATGGAAGTACAGTACTTTCAGAGTATCTTCTTTTTCTCTCTCTGTGCCCCTTGGGGTAAGCAGGGCCACCATTAATGAAAAGGAAATCTTTTCATCATTATTCTTTCTTATTTTAGTAAGGATACCGTAGAGGATGGGGCAAACAGGTGAACAAGAACATTTGTTGTTCTTTTCCTTGTCAAGGCATGTATGTTTGCTGACGTAAGCCTAGTTACTGAAATTATTGTTTCCTATGAAGCAGTTTTAATGGATATTGATGTCTAAGTGGTGATACTGCAGCATTAGATTTGGATCAGAAATTCTAAAATATTGCAGGTTGGCGTATAATAACCAGTTATAAAAAATTACTCTTTATAACCACTTTTTAAGTTAACTCACAAATAAAAAGTGGCACAAAGTCTTTACTGCCAGAGCCAAAAAAAAATCAGATTTTACTCGCAACATTTTACCAAATATTTTGCAAGAAACCAAGATAAATTCCTTACAGATCATATTTGTGAAGTCTATGTAATCTAATCGAGGAGATAGAATGTGCTTAAATAACTGTAATATAGTATAGAAAATGAGTTACTGAAGAGTATACATTGAGGGCTGTGAGAGTTGAGAGGCGGTAGAGCTCATTTATTTTCAGTACGGTGATTTATAAAATCTTGAGGTAGGAAAATGAATATCAGTTTTAGGAATTGTAAAGAAATACTGACAAAAGATGAGGGGAGAGTAATATTGAGGATAATAAAGGGAGTTACTTAAATAGATGACCGCAGGATTTGGTATACCTTAGGTGATAAGGAAAGTGCAGGTAGGACAGGGCAAATGGAGTTGAGAGTAAAGAATTGTCAGGAAACTAGAGACCACAATGAGGACAGAAAAGAAACAGGTTTAAAGGGAAATGGAAGGACAGATGGTACGGTCTAGGCAAAATTCATAGTATGAGATTTCAGAGATGAAGCAGTTTTAGGTGATAGGCCCAGACAGTATTAATATGAGAAGAGGTATTGAGAAAGGAGTGGAAGTAAAGATTGATGGTTAGAAAAGATCGAGACACTGTTGAGTCTAAGTGCATTCATTCACAAACTTTAGAATGTATTGTAAATCTTAAGAATTCCTGGGCGATGTGTTAAAAGGCAGGATTTTGGACTGTACTTGGTTAAATTCAGACCCTTGATTTTTGGAATAATACTGAGGAATCCACATTTTTAGCAAAAGCCTTGGATGTAATATAAATTACAGATGTGTGGATCCCTGACCCTAAGATTGATTAATTTGTCCTTAGACATTTGTGTCTATATCTTTATTAACTTTTAAAAACAACTAGCAATAGTGATGAGAGCTCACCTAGGTAGTATTTTCTCAGAGGAGGGAATGACGTGGGGAACTTATGTAAAATGTAGTTTCACAGGCCTCACTTCAGACATTAAAAAATGTCTGAGGATGAGGTCCAGCGATCTGCAATTTTAATAAGCTTCCAAGTGTCTGTCATGTCAGGTGTGAGATCTCTGGTTTAAAGTCTTAGAAGTATTATCAACAGATTTTGAACAACCCAGAATAGATTGTCTGTAGAAGACAGGTGAACAAGAAAATTTACTGGTAGTTCCAGTTGTCTTCTATCCTCTTTCCTCCCTCCTTTCCTTTTTTTTCTTTAAGTTGTTTCTATTTCTACATTATTGATGGACCATAATTACAAAGATTTGTTCATTTTGCCCCACCCCCACCAAAGCCAGTGTTATTTAAAATGCATTTATGACTACAGATAATGAAAACATAATGAGACCATTATTTTTGTTTAATACTAAATGCTTTCTGATCTAACGTGTCAGAGTCTTAGTCTGATTTTGGTGGTATAGCAATTGGATGGTAAAACAGGTTACTAGCCTGGCAGAAATACTAAGAGTTACTTATCTTGGCCTAAAATGCCTTCAGGTTTGGGCTCTTGGGTAGGGGAAGGCTGGGTTGCAGGATAGAAAGGCACAAGAATGTTTCCTCTCTCAAGTTATTCCTTATTTTCCGTGACCCAGAAACCGTCACTATCCTCAGGAACCTGTAACAGAATATCCTTTGTCTACTGCTCCCAAAACATTACTCTCCCTACCCCAATTGTTTTGCAAAATGCAAAAGAAAATAGCACATTGCCTTACAGTCTAGTGGATGGTATCTTCTCTGTGAAGTGTCTTTTTTTGCTGGATTTCCATTTGAACAGATTCCCTGCCCAGTTGAGCTAAGGAAGAAAAAAAGATACAGTTATGCTTGTAAGACCCCTGACCTAATTATTTCTTTTTAACAATTTTTCTTCTAGTATATTTTCATAGGCTCTTGGATACTACTAAAAGAAAAAATAAGGCAAGGAGCTTTTCTTCTCATGAATTATTTCTTGTTCCTGGTGACTGACCCAGAACTTGTTGTCCCGTCCTCAAGAACCTGTAACAGAATATTCTCTGTATACTTCTTCCAAAACAGTACCCTCCCCATCCCCATTGTTTTGCAAATGTGATAGACATCAAAGCACTGCTTTACAGTGGACCAAATTCTATCTGTGACATATCCTGGTCCCTTAAAAGAATGGCCGGATTTTTTTCTTAAGTACTGAAAGTGTAAAAATTTTGTGAAGTATGCAAAGCTATTTTTATTTTTAAAAATCGTTTCCTTTTGGTCTATCTTTGAACATACACTTTTACATAAAATGTAAACATAGTATTTCTAATATTATAGAAACAGTTTCCATATTTCTGATTTTTTTTCAGTTACAATTTATATGATGTAATATTCCATCATATTGATATAGCATAATTTTATGTAATGTTTGCTTAGTATAGCAGATTTAGAGACTTTTAATTTCTTTGCTTGAAAAATTAGTGCTAGAATAATTCTTTCCTTTGAGTTAATGTTAGTGTGTTAACTAGGTTAATAACTACATCATTTCTATAATTCCTGGTGCTTTGTTCTAGTCTCTTTTGAACCAGTCTTGACAGTTATAGTGTCACCAACAGTATATTACCATGCCAGTTTTATCACAGTATTACTGGTATTGAGTATTTCAACTTTTTTTTCCCGTCAAATATCAAGCTGTAAACAAAAGTTTAATAGAAAGCAAAAACTACCCACTGTTTCATTACCTTAAGTAATATTTATTGAATGCCTGATTTGAGACTATATTAGGAATAATGCTAAATACTTGCAAGCTATTTATTTCCTTTCATTTTATACAGATCCTATTAGGTAGATTCCATTATTGTTCCCATTTACAGGTGAGGAAACCAAAGCCTGAGTGCTTGAATGACTTTACAAGGTCAGCTAATCTTAACTGATAGGTAAGCCAGGCTAGGATTTGAACCCAGATCTTATTCCAGAGTCTTGTTCTTAATCCTGCTTCAGTTTATAATGTTTGTATTTGTTAAATATTTGTATAGGTTTTATGTTTTCTAGTTGTCATAATTGTTTTAATGGCTATATTCTTTCATTGTGATAAAAAACCTACTTTATTAAATCATTTTATTCATAGTGAATATTTGGGCCCTTAGGCTACTGCTGTTAGTAGATGATGCTTCATTGATTATTTTTCTGCATGTTTACTTTTGTATTTGTGGACTTAATTATTTTGAATAAGTTTCAGGAAGGGAATATATAGATTATTTTTGGGTCTTGTATGTACCTCTTATATGTACCAGTTTTATTATAATACCCCTTCGAATTTTTTAAGTAGTCTTAAAAAGATGTTTGGATTAGTTGCTACAAAGAAAGAAATAAACATATTCTAACTTGGTTATATGTTAATATAATTTAATGTTTCTGAGTTTTCTTCGATTGTTTTACCCTTATTGGTACCTCTGCATTAGCATTTAAAAATTACTTAACTACCCTAATATCTTCTTCTTTTGGTACATTCATATCATGATCTAGTATACTTTTAAAAATCAGATGCAAAAGAAATATAACGTAATTCCAAAATGTGTATCGAAAAGCCAAAGACAGAAATTATTTATGTTTATTCCGAGTAACTTAAATTTTTAAATCATACTTTTATTTTTAAAATGCTAATATGAAATTTATTTTATAATTAGGAAATACATATTTTTAAACACATCTGGTAGAATGGATCATATTGAAGTAAAAGACACAAAATCAGAGCTAAGAGATCAGTTGTAAAGAAACAGTTTCTGCCTCGCTCTCAAATGGAAATAAGATTTGCAGATTGAAACAAATGACATAGCTTCCCCATTTTTTATTGTCATTTTTTCTTTTACAGAGATGCTGTTCAGTTAAACGTGATTGCCACACGACAGCTTATTCTCCTTGCACAACAAATGAAGAACCTGGAAGTGTTCACACATGTGTCAACAGCATACGCCTACTGCAATCGAAAGCATATTGATGAAGTAGTCTATCCACCCCCTGTAGATCCCAAGAAACTGATAGATTCTTTAGAGTATGTTTGTTTGAAATATATATCTATTTGCTTTGATCCCAAAACTTTGGATCCAAGTTTATCTATTTATATGTATCTCTTAGTGTATTTTAATTTCTCTCTTCACCTCTTTCTACCCACACATATGTATACATTTACCTCTTCTTTATTCAACAAATCATTATGTATCTTCTATGTTTTTTTATTGTACAGTTTTATATCTAAATGACAGTTGGTGAAGTCAGTGGAGCTTTCACTTTTGACCAGATGTGATGGTTGAAAGAAGGCCTCTGAACAACACATCCATGATTTTAGGGCCTAAATACCTGATACCCATAGAGAATAATGACTGCCTATTCGTTAGCAAGGTCCTAATTTATTAAAAGATTATCCTTTTTATTCTTTTTATTTTGCCCAATGGAGTAAATATATAGAGGGACCTTTAATTATTAGAGAATCAAAGGAGTCTGGTCCTTTAATTGGTATTCCTGAGATTATTGTTACCATCTTTCTGAGGACTGGGATCCTGTCAGCAATTATTGCATGATAAATATTTGTGAGTATTTGATGGATAGAGAATAAATGAAATATGCTTATACCATGGCCAAGATTTCATTTGCTTTAGCCTTTCGTTAAGTGAAACAAACAACATAGGATCACAGCAAAAACAAAAAAATTTTTTCTTTTATAGACTATAATTAGAGAAATCTTTCATTATCATCATATCTTCACATATTTGTTAATCCTCATATAATATCCCTGTGGGCTTTTTACTTCTTTATTCTTACATGTTTCCCCTCAGGTCTTCTTTCTTCCCAGAGATCCTATCCACTTTCAGCTCCTTAGTTACCATCTCCTGCTTTCTTAGTCCAATTCTTTTCTTCCCAGGAGTGCTACAGAGTGTTCTTAGCTCTTTCTCCAAGTTTTTTTCAAAAATAAGTACATAAGTTCTTTACTTTAAAGCCTTCCTGCTAATCACTATGAGGAAGCAGACAGATTATAATAAAATTAATAAGTTTGAGAACTTAACTGAGACATTGTTGGAATAATTACCCGGTTTCTCTTTCCTGACTCCATTTCTTAGATGGTCCCAAATATCTACCTCACAAGTCAGTAGGCAGAAGTTTTTAATATCTCTGGGAAAAGTTAAATGCAGAAGTTAAAGAAGCTTTTTACTTCTTCTTTTAATAGGAGTTGGTATTTCCAAACATTTAGGTGGGCAAGAGCGAGCATGTAACCTAATTTCATATCTCCTTTTCTTGCTTGCAAAGAAATCTAGTTAATTCAAGGATAACTCACATTGGATCTGTAAACTCACTCCAGTGATAGGGCTTACTGGCTAAAGTGTCTCCTTGGTTTAGCCAGTTTGTTGCTTTTCTTTCTTCCATTTTTGTAGCAACTCTCTTCCATTTTTCAAAACTTGTCTCCACTATGGCATTTTTCCTGAGTAGCAACTGCCCTTCAATTTCATTAGTATTCTTTTCTTTTTACACATAAAAAGTACTTCCACATACAGAAGAAAATTTATCTTGATAATCTCCATTTATGCTTCTTTATTAGTTAGTATGGCTATTATTAGAATGTAATAGTATACTTGGTATAAAAGTACTAGACTATACATAGGATCATAGAGAGTAAGGGAAAAGTATGTGAAAATAAGTACATAACATTGGAATCAGATATGTAGACTAGGAAAAAGACCATATCACCTTCCTTTTACAGATTATCAGAGTAGACCTTCAGAGGCACAGAAAATTGGAGGAAATTTATGACTTAGGTTGCTAATTGACTTTATAGCGTGGCTCAATTTATTTTTATTGTTTACCCTAGTTTTTTAATACCACTTAGCGTGAATATTCCTTTTTTAGCGTGGCTCAATTTAGTCTTGCTAGTGAGAGCATACAGTTTCAGTGCTTCACCTTAAATATTGAAATTACTAGACCTTTTATAGTAATTATAAATGTACATTCATTGTAAATGTATATAATTAACATGTTACATAGTTAGGTGGTTATGTACAGATATGTACAGACCCTTGGGGCCAGATGTATCTTGGAATTTATTTGGACTTTAGAAAGGGCTATAATCTGTATACTGTATAATATGAAATAACTTCAACTAGAGATGAGGTAGCACTCCTGATCAAATACATATGAAGTATTTGAATATTCACGCTAAGTGGTATTAAAAAAGGATCATAAATCAGTTCAGATCAGCTTTTGCTACCTACTATATTATTTATGGAAGGACTCTAGGTTTTCAGACCTTTTTGGTTATAGAAATGGTGTATATGAGATGTGAACTTGTAGTTAATGTATAATGAAAGTAAGACTAACTTCCATATTTTTAGTAAAAGCTGTCAGATCAGTCAGGAACAGATAGGTTTGAATATACAAAGTAAGTGGTTTTCATTTTCTAGTAAAACATCTGAAATATTTTTGCATATAATTTCTTTGTTTGCCAGGTGGATGGATGATGGCCTAGTAAATGATATCACCCCCAAATTGATAGGAGACAGACCTAATACGTACATATACACAAAAGCATTGGCAGAGTATGTTGTACAACAAGAAGGAGCAAAGCTAAATGTGGCAATTGTAAGGCCATCAATCGTTGGTGCCAGTTGGAAAGAACCTTTTCCAGTAAGTTGTTAGAAATGTCTGTGAATAATTGAATTGAAAATTTTAAGTCATAACTTTGTATAAAAAGAGTTGGCAGTTTAAAGCAGATTTTATTCACTGAACATGGCTACTGTAGCAAAGCTATTTGTGTTCATAGAAACATTTATTGGTACTTTTATTTCTAATGTGATGCTGTGTATATAGAAATACAGATCACATTTAAAAATCTTTATTGAAAATTAAGCCAAAGACTACGATGTCTTGAGTTAAAGGAGACCATACCACCTGTGTTTTCTTTGTGATCAACGAGTTTGGATTTTGGACACATCAATGTTGTTGGCTATTAAAATTATTGCTGATTAGCTTCTCTTGCAGACGTGAAGGGATTAGAGATGAGAATATTCAGGATCTTACTTTATTTCATTTGTTTTTTTAGTACCAAAAAGAGTCAGGCCTTCCAAGAGATAGACTCTTCCTTTTATATATAACAAGTTGAGAGGGAGAGAGATTTTTATGATAATTCGCTATAGAAAAGCAGGCCATTATGGTATTTGTGAATCCCTGGAACAAGAGAAAACAAAGATAAAAACTAACAGGTGAATTGATTTAAGAAAAACCCAGGTCTCTATGATGGTAGCATCTCTTGTTGCTTTGACAATTATTCTGTTTTTCTCTATTTTATTCAGTAATTTTGAGGATAATTTACCACTTCCCCCTCACCTGAGGATACTGCATCAGTAAACAGCATAAAATCAAAGTTGATCAGGCTTAATTTAGTAAAAATATTTGACAAGTATAAAATCCTTTTTATAAAATTCTCCATGCAGAGAGTTAATAGAAGAATAGGTAACCCCCTGAAAATGATTTTACTTAGCCATTTGCAATCTCAGAGGATGACTGCTTATGTGTAGGCTGGAGAGAAATATTCTGGCCTGAGTCTAGTCTAATTTTTAGTTTTTAGAAGAAAACTACCAAGTATGTATGTGGAGTTGTAGATTTTAGATAATAAATCTCTAGTTTCATAATTTTATAACTCTACCTTATTTTTTCTTTTTGGTATTAGGGATGGATTGATAACTTTAATGGACCAAGTGGTCTCTTTATTGCGGTAAGTAAACCTTTTGATTTATTTAATATTTTATATATTTTTTCTATTTTCTATATATCTTTGTATGTATGCACTCTGGCTTATATGTCTTAAGATGTTGTTTTTAATTTTAACAAAGGCAGGGAAAGGAATTCTTCGAACAATGCGTGCCTCCAACAGTGCCCTTGCAGATCTCGTTCCTGTAGATGTAGTTGTCAACATGAGTCTTGCGGCAGCCTGGTATTCCGGAATTAATAGGTATATAATGTGATGTTGTTGCTTGTTACGTATATAGTAACTGAGAAGGGAAAACAGAACAACTGACTAATGTTAATCCCTCAGTCTTGATATTCCCATACCTATGTATATAGGCATTATCACTTCTAACTGCAGAGAGTTGACCTATCACAGCAAGTGATTCCATCAGTAGTAATTAAGAGTTAACATCAATTCTCATGTGCTACCCATAGGATGGACAAGTTCATTAGGGATTAAAAATGAACTCTTCACTGCCCCCGATGTTTTTTTAATCCAAACTAAAACGTGGTATGAACTCGGCATAAAGAGCTGAAAATTCACAGAGAATGGCTTACATGTATCAAACATGTCACACTAGAGCAGCTTTAAATCAACACATGGGCCTCCTTTTAAAAGGCAATAATAACATTCATAAGTAACACCTAAAGTTTAACTCCTCAGTAACTTTGTTTTCTAAGTAATAAGCTGCCCTTATTTTTGAAGTCAGCATTTTTAATCTCCTAAAAGAGCGAGAGGGATATGATTATATGAATATGTGGTTTCTGGTAAAAAAGGGAGTTCAGTCTAAAATATTTTCACTAAAGCCTCTGAAATGGGAAGGAGATAGGAAGAACTGAGATTATTTGTTTTCTCACATTTAAAGATGTTCCTGTTAATGTAAGGAAGAAAAATATAAAAAGAAAAACATCTGTATTTTTTTAATCAATAATATTTTTATAGGGGAGGGAGAAAGGTCGTTGTAAATAGTCATGCAGATGCAAAATTAATCTTTTAAGGATAATTTTAAAAATAATGTGGAGTCTATGGCCATGCCACCCTAAACAAGCCCAATCCCGTCTGGTCTCGGAAGCTAAGCAGGGTCGGGCCTGGTTAGTACTTGGATGGGAGACCACCTAGGAAGACCAGGTGCTGTAGGTGTACAAAATAAAAATAAGAGATTGTAAGCTGACAAGGTCCTTGCAATCTGTGAGGTCAACCAAGTGTTACCTCGCATAAAAAAATTAAAAAAAGTAATGTGGATAAGAAGGTACCCATCTTCATTTTTTCCTACTTGAATCTCATATAAGATTTAGATTGGACAAGTTTGGCCTCTTTATATGTTTCATTGCTTTGATCTTTGTTTTTGCAGACCAAAGAACATCATGGTGTATAATTGCACAACAGGCAGCACTAATCCTTTCCATTGGGGTGAAGTTGGTATGATTTTACCTGTGTTTTTGAATGTTAGAATAAATCTTAAAGAACTTAAAATGCTCTCTGAGTTTTTATGTCAGAATAATCCATGAGACAGACATGAAGGCCACTGAATTACCAATTGCCTCATGGTCCTTAACATTGTTTTACGAATTAAAAGATATTCTGCCATATATCCCCTCCCCTTTGCACTGTCGTCTGATCCTTACTGTTTTTCTGCTGCCATTTGCAGCAGCCCTCATAGATACCTGTGGCATGGAAACAGTGCTTTTGTTTTTCTCTCATGGCACGCTCAATGCTGATGTTGCCTGTCCATACTCAATAGCACGTCCAACTACAGGAGTTGGTGTATCACAGGAGATAGCTCGTGGTCTGAAAAGTAGTAAATGGAGGAGTTAGCAAGTAGGATACATTTTGTTAGAATATTTTCCATTACATTTATTAATCTATTTAAATTTATAAATTCGTAGCAGGTATATGCTTTGATACTTGTTCTAAAATAAGTTGTTGGTTTATGTTTTCAGATTTAAAGTAAAATATGACATTGGTTTAGTAATAGGTCTTATGTTATTTCTAACAGAACAATTTTTATTACTGTTGTAGAACAGTTTTGATTTTAAAGTGAATCATTTATGTTGTTTGTCCTAGAGTTTTTCTATGGCATTTTTATTTCAATGTAAGGATGGACCGTTAGAGCATATAATGAAAAAAAATTCTAGGGTGATTTTAATTTTATAATTTTTTAAATAGTATTTTTTAAATTATTTTTAAAGCACTCTAAATGTGAGGTCTTTTGTAATTTTTTCTTGTGTTGTAAAGTTTGCTAAAAGTCAAGTTGACCATTATTTTTTAGTGAATATCTCATTATACATTTCCATTAAAGTATTAACATAGACGATAGTAGATTTGATTGTATTGACATTGCATAACCGAAATAAATTGTAGCAGAATTTAATTTGGGGTTGTTTTAAGCTATTGATGTATGTTAATACGGGCAACTTAATTATTCAGAAGCAAAGGATGATGATTTTTCTTTTTTTTTAAAGTAAGTACAGTAATAAGAATCTGGAAAGAGGAACAGAAAGAAAGAAGCTATCGCGAGAGGTGAAATACAGAAAGTAACATTGTAAACTGACCTAAGTAGAACATTAAAAGATTTTTAAGAATGAATTTTAGCAAAAATTTATTCATCTACATAAAATTCATAAATAGTGATAGTTCTAAAACCACTTGTTCAGCAGTCTAATACTCGTATGCTCTTAGCTACTATAGAGAGTAGAAAAGTTTGTTTTCTAAATGAGCGAACTCTGACATCTTTGGTAAAATATTTTGCTTTGTAAAACATTTTCTTTTTCAAACCTTCATTACATGGTTATTATCAAAGCTGTTACACAACTTTTCTTCCTCAGAATACCATGTAATTTCCACTTTCAAGAGGAATCCTCTCGAACAGGCCTTCAGACGGCCCAATGTAAATCTAACCTCCAATCACCTTTTATATCAGTACTGGATTGCTGTAAGCCATAAGGCGCCAGCATTCCTGTATGATATCTACCTCAGGATGACTGGAAGAAGCCCAAGGTAATGGTAACTAGCTCTGTCTTATCTGTTCCTCTGACTGTTAAACAACACGTGCTTACACTAAAATGCATATTAACTCTGTATTTGTTTATGCTTATGGTAAGACTTAATGGCCTTTTGTGAATGAGAAGCCTCTTGAATTTAAGACTTTATCAGAAAAGCAAAGGTAGTGTTGTAATTCAGTCTAATTTATTCTAAAGTTTGGATGATAAGTTATTGTCATGTGCTGACTTCTAGGTCTAACTTTAGGTATTTTTGCTGAATAACAAATAACATGCAAAATGCTTTGACGCTTATTTTTCCTGCAGGGTATTATCTAATTCATTGCTTCAAGATGAATCCTTTAAATCAAGTAATAAGGCGCCCCAGTATTAAGTTTTATACCAACAACTTATTGCTTCATTATTCGAAGGGTGTCAGACATACAGTACCTGCATTATTGCTCGATCTTGCACTCAGGTTGACAGGTCAGAAACCGTGGTAAGAAGAATAGCAGTAAATACACTATGTATTGGTAAGGTGGTGGAAGCTTGCTAGAGAGACAAAAAGCCGCTAGCATGAGCTTTACCTTTAGAATTACTAAATTGATTAACCACAATAAACTAAACTGACCACAATCACAATCAGGATGCTAAGACGTTTCTTAGAAATTGGGGATGTTTGGGGAGACTAACTATAATTCTCATCTTATTGGGCCATTGATTTTCCAAAATCCCATAATATAGGAAATGTCCAACATCAAGGTTGTCATTGTTATTATAAGCTGAAATTGAGCCCTCTTCCCCTTAAAAACAGAAGGATAGTTTATAAGGGATTAAAAGTGAAATATTTTGCTTTAAGTAAATTGTGCAGTTTTATATGAAAAAACATAGGATGCTTCTAGAAAATTATTTGCTTGAATTATCTCAGCTGTCCATTCAGCTTATAATGTGGTAATTATAGTTTTTGACTAATATTCTAGGTCGAAAATATGTTTTTAAAAAGTTAACTAATAGAAAACTTTCTACTTATAGTTTTATAGCTTTTCTCTCTTCTTTCTTTTTTATTGAAACCCCACAAACCTAACCACCTCCTGTCTTTACCACAATTATAGTGAAATGTACTATAAATTTTTTTTTAACTATATTGACATTACAGTGGAGCCTTTGATTGGAGAGTTCAGAACTTGAGTATTTATGTATAAAGAAGATGTTGATTCTAGAACTTCCATTAACTGCTCACAAAATAAAAGTGAGGTATCTGCCAGCTGTAGTATATCAGGATCTGAATTGTAAGGATTTTCTGTGGATTCAGTTGTCTGTTTTGTTTCTAAATCTACATAAATATTGAAATACATGAAAGGTGTTGAATTAAACAACTTTAGAATAGGTAAAGAAATAAATACTTAATGGAAAAAAGATCTAAAATATATCAGTTATTTTCAGATTTTCTAGAATGATCTGAAACGTGCAATATTTGTCATTGGCAGCATTCTTTTGTGGCTGAAAAGCAGAAGTAAATTTCTGAATAATGGTAATATGCTTTCTTGATATTAATAAAGTTGTTGCAAGTTACAACAGAAAAGTCAAAACTAGGTCAGAAAAGTCAAACGGGTTAAGCATATCACAATGCCTTACAGAGAAAAGGGGGCTTAGTAAACTTAAAAAATAAGTGAAGAACTAAAGTTTATTAAATAATTTATACTAGATATTGCTACATAACAAGTCATCAAAAATGCAGTGGCTTAAAACAGCAGTCATTTTATTATTTCAGTTTATTTGTGTCAGGATCAGGAATTTGGAAATGAATCAGCTAGGCAGTTTTGGCTTGGGGATCTCTCATGTTCTTATGGTCTGATGGAGGTGAAAGGGAGGCGTTCAGTGGAACAGGTAATTTTGCTGTCTCTTTATATATAGTGTCAGGATCTCTTCATATAGTCTCTTTACAAGGACCATTGGTAGCCTTAGGGGAATTGGACTGCTTACATGACAACTGCAGTCTTCAAGGAGAAATATTTCAGCAGGCCCTGTGAAAGCTTGCATGCATTTTGTGACCCACCTAGGAAAGTCATAGAGCACTACTGCCACCTCATTCTTTTAGTCACAAGTAGGTCACAAGTCTGCTGAGATTCAAGGAAAGGAGACATAGAGAATGGTCAAGATCATGTGATATATGAATAAGTGAGATGAAAGGTACTGTTGCAGCCATTTTTGAGAAGTGTAATCTCCTACAGTCAGCATTCTAGCCACAACAATTCATATTCCTCCCACATAGAAAGTACACTGTTTCTTCCCCCATCAGCTTGAAGCCAGTGTTTGGTGCAACGATAGATGCGGCTCGTTAGGAATGGTTTTGGAGTTATAGTTCCTCAGGTATTGGTCTGAAAACCTGTGATTAAAGCAGTAAGTTACCTGCTGGTCCATGCAGCCAGTATATGATAGTGAGGCAAACATAGGAACATGACTTTAGACAATCTTGTTCAAAAAGAGAAAATGGGAGGCACACAGCAATCACTAGTCCATAACAGTTCTAAATTCCAGCTGGGTATGTGTTGATTGTTTCTTATTTAGGGCTCAGTCTTACTCTCTAGGAGTTCTCTGGGGCTCCTGGTGGCTGCCTTCTGAGTCATCCATCTTTTTTCATTAAAAAAAAAATGGCCTGAGCTCACAACTGAGCAACATTCTTAACCTACTTCCTGCCCACGAAAGGTTTGGAGTCCCCAGGGCAAGAATTAACTACTATAAAGGACTGTATGGTTTCTGTTACAACTACTCAACTACGCTGTTAGTTGTAGCCTCTACCATGCAACTACTTAACTATGTATCAATAGACAATATGTAAATGAATAAGCAAGACTATGTTCCAATAAAACTTTATTTACAAAAACAGATTTGGCCCTTAGGCTCTGGTTTGCTAGCCTTGATCCAAAGGTCTCTTTTCGTTTTGTACTGTCTCTGTCCCTTTAAGTATCTGATATGATTCCTCTTAAAACTGTGTGGATTTCCTGTGTATCTGTTTTAAACAATCTACTACATTAGACCAAAGCCATACCCACACATCTCTTTGAGACATGCTTTTCTCTGTCTTGGGTTCTTTATAAGATTACTTGGGGACAGTACCCTTAGATCCTAGATCCCTAGACTGGACTCTTAGATCCTGTCTCTTAAACAATAGGGTTTCTAGGAGACATTTCTTTAAGATCTGGAGCAAGCTTTTTGTTTCAAAAGTTCTATGAGGTATGTTGAATTAACTCAAAAAGAATCTGGAGGCATGATAAAGGTAATTCAAAGATTTTAGGGTTTGCACACCAGAAACACAACTAGGCAGTACCCAGAGTATTTCTTCCAAAGAAGAAAGAATAGTCAAGTTCTTATAATAAAAAGTACATTCTTGAGAAGAATCAGTCCTGCATTTTTAGCCCTAAGATTGGTCCAGGATGGTTATTAGTCACATGTCTGTCAGTCTGGTTGATGAATGCCAGGTGGCCTGGAGGATGGGTGCCAGGAGGTCTAGGCACGTCTTATGGTCTGGATAATGGATGTTAGGTGGATGTGAGGTGGTCTGGATATGTGAGTCCTTAAAGGGCTAATCAGGATTATCTGGAGGTCTGGTGTAAGTCTAGGTTTTGACAGTCAAGGAAATGATGTATATCTATGCATTGACATAGGATTGGGAAGTTCAATAGTTTCAGTTCCCAGGCTAGTTAGAACAAGAATAGGATTGTTTGCTCATGCCCCAACCTACTCAATTTTAGTAATTTAGCAGCTTGACTATAGTGACTCCATTTTATTTCTTCCCTTTATCCCTTTATACCTTAGATATTCCCGAGGTCTTAACAAAAAATTTTACATCTGCATTCTGGATTTGACCTATGTTCAGAAGCCATTTTTTAAAGAATTTCTGGCTGGCACTTTACATTTTCCCTAAATTCCGCTCAGACAAATAGTTCATTTTTTAAAGATCATCTTTGTCCTCTTTGGGCAAATCTTCTTGGCTAGATCATAAAGTTTATTAGGTACAGCTTCTATTTTCCATGTTAACACAGGTGACAATTTTGTTTTTCCAACTCCCAACAGTATTTTTCTCACTTTCCTTTAAGGCCCCACCCAATAGGTTTATTAAAGCCCTTTAAGCCTTCCACTAAAATTCTTTTCTTGGTCCTTCCAGATTTCACCAGTGTCTCCTCAAGGGCCTTTTAGATTCTATCTATGACCTGATCCTAAAGCCAATAGTACATGTTTTAGATTTTTATTATATACAGCAGCCCCATACTCCCAGTACTAAGATCTGTTCCTATGATATTTGTGCTACGTGGCAAATCCTTTCAAACTTAGTATCTTAAAACAGCAATCGTCTTATGATTTTTGTGGGTCAGGAAATTCTAGAAGGATTTGGCTGTGTGGTTCTGGCTCAGTCTTTCAAGTGGTTGCAGTAAAATAGAGACTAGAGCCAGGTACACACTGGAGGGAGTGGAAAGGAGAGGAAGGGTACAGAGCAGCTGGGGTGGCTAGGCATCTTTATGTCTCAGAGCCACTCCATGATGGGAAGATAATCAAGGTGATATTATAGGTGAACATGTAGGATGGGAGATAATATTGCAGCTACCTTTCGAAATTAAAATCTGCTCCAAATAAGAAACATCAAGTAGAGAATTTGCTTATCTGAGGTTTGTCTTGTATGAGGCTTTCTAAGTATAAAATAAGGAGTGATTCTTGGGAGATGTAAAGGTTTTTTATTTAGGCACTTTTTATAAATGTTAAATACAAAGTCATCATTTATATTATTTAATTTATTCAGGTATTTACTGAGCAAGATAATAACTAGGCTTTATACCTTACATTGGGGCCTTAATATAATACTTCTGCATTAAACCTAGAATGCATAAATGACAATTATGTCATTTATTGTGTCCATTTTGCTCATTTACATTATTCTGAGTGTCAGCTAGATAAAAATCTGACTTGCTTTATATCGATATAATTATAAAAAGCACAACTCATATGCATCATACAGATTTCTAGTTAACAGTCATTAGGAGGTAGGATGCATGATATTGCATATAGAAGCAGTATAAATTATTCACTCTTGCTCTTGAAATGTATATATCCTCACTGTTAAAAATGACATTAAAAAATTATTACATGTCCTTTTTTATGGTTATTCAGCTTAACTCTCTTTATCTTAACTTCTCTGAACCTGATTATTTTTTTTTAATCTGTGTGGTTCTCTACAGAGGACAGTTTTGCCCCCTCAGAGGACATTTGACAATATTTAGAGATGTTTTTAGTTATCACAACTGGAGGAGGGATGCTACTGGCATCTAGTTGGTAGAGACCAGAGATGCTGCCAAGTATCTTAAAATGCACAGGACAGACCCATACCACAAAGAATTATCCGGCCCAAAATGTCTGTAGTGCTGAGATTGATTAACCCTGAACTAGATGGCCATTAAGATCTTGCCCTACTCTAAAGAATTGTGATTATTTTTTTATGGGTTACCATTATAAAGAATAAATACACAGAACATATATGGCAGTGTTGTCCCAGGCATTTGTTCTTATGTCATGTTTAACCAGAGTAATGTGCAAAGTTTTAAGTTTCTTTTTATCTCCCATAGGTTTGATAAATATTCTGCGAACTTTACACGTATATGGCCTTTCAAATTTCCTTTTCCCACTGTAATTTTTATTGTAATTATTTTTGAATGGCTGAATCAATAATTGGTTTTAGGGTAATTCTGTTACTGGAATGAATCTGAAGATAAGACTAGGTGAGAATTGTCAGCAAAAAAGGAGTTAGGAAGAAAAACTTCTTAATAAGATATATGTTGGAAAACTGTGTTAACCAAATAGGTGTATGTGTGTGGTTCAGGTATACTACATTGGCTGTGATAGTTGATATTGATTTAATTACAAATTTGTTATTTTGTTTTTCTTAGAAAAAAAAATTATTTAATCTTCTTTCTAAAAGTGGCATGTGTCTTTTTTTCTCACCAAGTGCTTTCTGTCTATATGAACTATTTTTGTTCAAATATAGCCTTTGATGTCCAATAATTCTTTTTGTGTTTAATGGAGATTTTATTTTGTAATTGCTTTCTTGCATGAACCACAGTTTTTCTTTACATAGTCCATCTTCATTTTATCTCAGTAGTCTGGATTCAGGGTTTCTTTCTAAATGTATTGAATGTGTCGTCAAAACTGCTTAGCTAACTGTGTTACTATTTTGATTTCCTCCACCCCCACACATTTCTAATGTTCTAATTTTCCCCCATTTCTAAAGCTCCAACTTTTGGGACTCTAAACTACATATAATGCTAATCATTATTGTGGGGAATATAAATTGAGTTCTTTTTAAATATTTCTCCACAAATAATTTTCTCTTTTTCAGAGGTTAGGAATTTTTGGTATATGTTTTGTTTCAAAAAGTTTTTTCTTCCTTTTCCCTACTTATCATAGATAATTGTTACTGTATAGATGTTACTGCTTGGGTTAACATTATGATATCAATGACTTACAGTGAGCCGTGATATATAAAATGACAGATTTAAAGATTAAGGCCAATTACCCTTTTAAAAAGAAATAAAGTTTCAAAGCCCCTTAATTTCTATAAAGATGGATATTTGAGGATTTGGGGAAATGACTGAATATATTAGAAAGTTTTCAGCATGAGTCATTGATTTCATGGCACATCCAGATAATCAACAGTGGTACCTGTCAGTGTTAAAAGAGAAAGTTATTTAAAAATATAGAGTTGACTAAATGGCAAATGAATATTTCTGTATAATATAACAATATATTATGAATTCATAAGAAATCTTAGTAATTGCAACTGAACTAAAATGTGGTTTAAGGAAAAAAAAGTACAAGGAAATTCTTATTGAATCCATTTATTGCTTAGTATTATATGTAGAAAATTTGACTTTAAAGTATTGTATTTCCTTTGAAAATTTTATATATCAGCAGAACTCTGTTTAGATAATGTTAAATTCATTTGCTGCTGCTTAAAAATTTATTTTTCATTTTGGATTTATGAAATATTCTTTCAAAGTACAGAAATACTCTTACTATGTGCTGGTTTGGCACACTTATTGAATTATGTATTATAATTTTACTGTTAATGTCTCAGTGTAGAAACTGGTACTCTGGGTGGTGGTGAGATTTTTTCCTAATCTATGCAAAATATGAATCTGTCATTTTCTTATAACACAGGATGATGAAAACAATAACTCGTCTTCACAAAGCTATGGTGTTTCTTGAATATTTCACAAGTAATTCTTGGGTTTGGAATACTGACAATGTCAATATGTTAATGAATCAACTAAACCCTGAAGATAAAAAGGCAAGTATTTTCTGTTTTATAATAGAAAATAAGTAGTATAGTTAGACAGCCATTGGCAACCTGAGAAATAATTGGATATTTCCCACAACTGTTAGGCAGCAAGAAAGTCATTAAAGCTTCAGTCATAATTGTTAGTGATGAAGTAAAATTGCTTTACCTTAGAATTTATAATGTAAGTATTCAAGAGTGGCAGAGATATTTTTTTAAGTATGATCGAAATGTTATTTCTCTTTTTTCTTTTAATGTCAAGTTCAAAGAGAGCTTTGACTTCTTTATGCATCCCCCGCCCCCACACTGCACACTGTCCAAATACTTTGTTTTGTTTGAGTTTTAAGAAAAACCTCTCAGAAATTGTTTTTCACATACTCTTTTTCTTTTTATCATTCCACGTTTCTCCCTCTGTTAGTTTGAAACTTAAACTGTGAGTATGTTCTTTTTGAGATTACCTTAGATATTTTAACGAGCATACCTAACAAAGTCTAAATTAAGCAATTTCTCTAGCTTCTCCCTCAGTGATATCGGAGACCTTAAAATGTTTTAGCTGTGATTACCAACCCCACTAACTTATATGGTTATACATTACTTTAGTTCTCTATTTAAATCTCTTAAGTAGAAATAATTATTTTGTTCAGTTTTATTTAGATTTAACTATGTATTTACCAATGTCTTTGCTATCATCTTCTCTTTCGGATCATTTTCTTTCCTCTTGAAATATATCCAGAATACTAGAATATGATTTAGTAGGTTGTCTGTTGGTTGTAAACTCTAGATTTTTGATTGTCTGACATGTCTTTATATTTCGACCTTGTTTCTGTAACATGATTTCAGCACATTAAAGATAACGTTGTTGTCATATGTTTATGTTGCTGTTAAGTCAGTTTAACTTGTAAAACTGCTTCTTTACAGGTGATCTTTTTAAGAGTTTTTCTTTATGTTTGGTGTTCTACAGTTTCACTGTGAATGTGGGTATAATTTTTTTTTTTAATTTATCCTGTTTTGGTTAGGCTTCCTGCATCTGAAGTTTGATATCTTTTAGCAACTCAGGAAAATACTTAGCCATTATTACTTCAAATGTTGCTGCTTCATCATTTGTATTTCCTTGTGAAATTTTAGTATATGTTAGATCATTCTGTCATTTTATATTTTATATTTTGTATCTCATTCTGGCCTGAAATGTAGATAATTTATTAAAATTCTATGGTACTACCCAACTGAATTTTAGGTTTCAGTCCTTATATTTTCATTTTTAGAAGTTCAGTTTATTTTTCAAACCTTAGAAACATTTTTTAAACAGTCTTAAGAATTTTTTCTTGAAACATCTTGAACATAATTGTTTTAAATTCTATTTCTGAGCATTCACATTTCTACGGGCTGTGCAGCATCCTATCTGCTATCTTGTTTGAGCTGGGTCTCACTATGGCGCCTCATTTTTTTATTAGTGTTTGTTTAATTATAAATTTATATTTCTTGAGGATATCTGTGGGAATTTTTTGAAGCCTGCATTGAAATTGCAGTTTTCTAATAAGGATTTACCTTTGCTTCCAATCGCTAGTATTAACTAGCTAGATGGCATTAACAAGCCAGGACTTTAAAATCTCTGATTAGGTTATTAGCATAATTCAGTTAAATAGACTGTAGGACTGGATCATGAATACAGTTTCTTAAAGGAGATTTTTTTCCCTCCTCTTCCTAGTACCAGTTTCCTTTCCCCACTTAAAAAAAAATTTTTAATAATGTTTTATTTAACTCAGTATATTCAAAATAATATATAATTAGAACAGAAATTTAAAAGTTACTTAAAATTTAAAAAATTATTTAGAGGATATTTCACTTTGTATTTTTCACATTGAGCCTTGGGAAGCCAGTGTGCATTTTGCACTCCACAGCACATGTCAGTTCCGGCTTGCCACGTTTCAAGTGTTCACAAGGCGCATATAGCTTACGGCTACCATATTGCAGCTTTAGTCCATTCTACTGGTTCTGCATGACAAAAGTTTTCAGGTGTGCTGTTTCTCTGCCCACTGATGTGTGTGGTGGGTTTACTTCTTTTTTACCCTTGCTCTGAGGATAAAACTTTTTGGGGTATTCTATAAGACTCCTTAACTTATGGGGCCATAGACTTTATAGCCAGTCTTCCTCTCTGCCTATAGCCTTCAAAGCAGACAGTCTGTTACTAGGGTCCTGCAGATAATCCCGGATTGAAAGATTTATGGCTTCTGTTGATTCCATACTTTCCCCCACTCCACCTTTACCCTCCCACTCCACATCCCAAAGCACAACACCTATTGTTCAATGGATTATTAGAAAATGAGCACCCAGGTGAAGAAATAGAAATTATCTTCAGAAGATTTCCTCATAACTCCTCCCAATTACTACCTCCTCCTAACTCTATCTTGAATTCTAACACTAACTATTAGTTTTACCTATTTTTGACTTTACACGAATGATACCATATAGTATTTTTAGTCTTTCGTTGATAGACATTTGAGTTATTATTGGGAATAATTCTGTGAACCATGTGCACACATTTGCTTAGGATATATATCTAGAAATAAAATAGCTGAGTCAAAAAGAGTATTTGTATGTTCATTTAGTAGATAATGCCCAACAGTTTTCCAAAGTGGTTGTAACAGTTTACATTCCAAGTGGCAGAATACGAGAGTTCCTTTTAATCCAGATCCTCCCTAACATTTGGCATTTTTAAGTTTTAATTTTAGCCACGTTGGTTGGTGTGTAGTGGTATCTCAGTGTGATGTTAGCATGCATTTTGCATTACATAAAAAGCTTATGTAGCAATAGCCAAAAATGTCAGTAGTAATACTAGAGAGGTGAAGTTTGCAGAAAAACAATTCTTAAATAACTCTTAACCATTTGAAAACTCAGCTTCACTCATAAAAATATATAAATACAAATTGAAACTAGACCGAGATATTTACTAATCAGATTTGCAAAAATGCAAACTGTCAACGTGGTCTGGTGAGGCCTTGGGCATATAGGCGTTTTCATACATTGCTGGTGGAAAGATTTATCTTTCTCCATTCTTTTATTTTCAGCTTTTCTGTATTCTTAACTTTCAGATATTTCTCTTGTAAATAACATATGGATTTTTTTTTTTTCCAGTCTGGCCATTTTTTACTTTTAATTGGAGGATTTAATCTATAATGTAATTCCTGATAATTTTGGACTTAAATCTTACTCTTAGTCCTTTTTATTTGCCTCACCTGCTTTAAGTTCTTTTTCTTTTTTACTTTCTTTGAGGTTATCTTTACAATTTCATATTTTACCATCTGTATTAATTACATAGAAATATATTTTTCAGGTGTTTTAGTAGGTTACTTTGGAGATGACAGCATCCTTCCTTAATTTATCAAGGTCTAATATAATATTGATAGTTCCACCTTTTCTTGGACAATGCAAGGACTAATACTTATTTGCTGTTGTTACTTATTTTACTTCTTTATATGTGCTATACGCCTAATAATCATTATTCTTATTGCAGTCTATGTGATAGATTCATATAGATTTACCAGCATAATTGTCGTTCTATTCTTTATTTCTCCATCTCATACTTCAATCTGGAGTCATTTTCATTATGCCTAAAGAATACCCTTTAGTGTACTCTTCTTTAGTCTTCTGCTCATATCAGATTGTCTCAGTTTTTATTCTGCTGGAAACATCTTTATTTTTCAAAGATATTTATCCTGGTACAGAATTCTATGTTTGCAGTTTTCTTTGAGCACTGGAAAACATCTTATAGTCTTTGGCTTCTAATTGCTTCTTTTGAGAAGTCAGCTGTCAGTTATTCCTTTGGCAGTAATCTATATGGTGTTTTTCTGACATCTTAAAATTTTTCTCTTTGACTTTCGACGATTTTATTCTTATGTGCTCAGATGTGCGTGTGTACATATGGTGTATGTGTGTTTTGAATCTGTGGCTTTATGTCTCATTTTTGGAAACTGTCCTGCCATTGTCTTCTCAGATACTGCTTCTGTTCCATTCTTTCCCACTCTTCTGTGGGAATTCGATTGCACATATGTATGACCTTCTCATAACTTTCATGTTAAGTCACCATTTAAATAATAAATCATTACTTTAAAAATTTATTTATGGTAGCTTTTTTTTTTCTTTTGGTCTAGAACTTACCGTTTTCAGATAAGTGGTGGTACATAGTGAATTATCTATTTATCACTCCAAATGTGTGGAGGAACACTGAGTAGTATATAGCCCTCTCATTTTGTCATGAAATAGGAATTTGTAAGGCTTTCTTTTCCAGAATACCCTTTTCATCAAATGGCCTAGTTATTGTTGTCTAAACTCCTAAGCCAGCTTTCAACACATATTCTTTTTTTAAAAATAAATTTATTTATTTAAATTAGTTTCAAGTATACAGTATATTGGTTAGACATCTATTGTTCAAAAAACAATTCCCCCAATTGCTCCCTCCCTCCCTAGGCCCTCCATATTCTTTGTTTTGATATCAACACTATTGCCTAAGAAAATTAATCTGCACGGTATCCAGAATGTTCAAAAAGAGAGAAGATACTATAGATAGAAACTAAAATAAATGTATTAATAGATGTATGAAATAGTGAGGAATACATAGATCTCTTTGGACAATGGGATTTTGTCTTTTTTTATTTTTATTTTTTGATGGTGCAGCCTTCTTTTTCCTCACACTTCATCTAGTCTTTAAATGCTGACACATTTTCAGATTATCTTAAATGTTTCTGTGTTTAATGGAAGGTATGGAATAGGAATAAGAACTTTTTTTGTGAATAGCAGTAAGATCTTAAAAGTTAATACTGTAAATAGTTTGTAATTATGTCATTTGGAATTAGCCTTTGCAAAATGTATAAATTTTTACTAGTTGTGAAAAAAATTAAAGTAACCTAAATTTTTCTTGTTTACGTAGACTTTTAATATTGATGTGCGGCAGTTACATTGGGCAGAGTACATAGAGAACTACTGCATGGGGACTAAGAAATATGTTTTGAATGAAGAAATGTCTGGCCTCCCTGCAGCTAGAAAACATCTGAACAAGTAAGTTTTACATGGGTGTGATTTCCTATTGTCTTTCTTGTGAAATAGCTGGTATATCGAATGAAAGATACCACTAACAATCTATTATATTTACGAAAAGTGCTTACCTTTGGATTGGAACTGTAGTAGTATTGATTTAGCCTAATATTGTTGAAACATGATATCTTCATCAATTTATGCTGTTCCTTTGAACTGTATTCAGTTTTAAAAATAACTATAATCTTCTATCATATTTACTTAAGAAGTAAAGATATTAGGAAAAAATAAAAAATATATTTTAAACTGGAGGTAATTTATTTATTTAAAATATTTTTTACTCTAGTCAAATACATCTTTAGAAGAGGAAAAGGATATAATACATGATTCAGCATGGAAATTTTTTTTGTTTATAAAATAGAGTTGTAAAAAAAAACCTCAGAAAACAGAAGGTGAAAAATCACTATTCATCATTCCGAGATACAGTTAAAATTTTAAATAGTAATCTCTTTTATTTGTAGCTTATTTAATACAATTTTTATAACAGTTTTCAAGACTTTTAGATTATTCTCATGCCTCCCAGCTCTGTGAGGCTTTGCAGGGCAGTTAGTGGTATAGATGAGGAACTGAGGTTTAGGGAAGTTGTGTTTTCCTAGGTCATACTGTATTAAGTGATAGAACAAACTAGAACAATGACCTTTTGACATCGAATTCAAAGCTCTCTTGTCTACACCCACTGTTCATATGTTGCAGTCCTATTTTGCACCACCTATTGAAATTAATGGAATGTATGTAGCATTGCACATCTAAAACTTTGTCTTCCTTTCTAACACCATCAGAAATGTTGAAAATGTTTTGAAACTTGAGCAAGATAACGAGCAAGTTACTCTTTGAGAATGGGAGGGTCCTCCTATCTAGAGTTAGTGCCATGTTTCTTTCATTCACACATGAGTTCTTGTCCAGTGGCCTTTGGTCATGTGACTGTCAACTGTAACTGAAGGAGTAAGTTCACTTGTCTGACAACTTGTAAGCAGCTTAAGATGTCAAAAAAATGTTTATTTTGTCTGTAGTGATGATGTATATAATGAACAAACCTTTTAAAATTAGATAGGAATCTCTAGACATGTAAGGGACATGTCTGTTTTACCTACAGTATACTTGCAGACTGCCACAGTGCTGGGCACACAGAAGGATGCTCAATAACACTTGTTGAATGAATAAATTTGCAGCCCAAACATACTGATATAAAAAGTTTTGTATTATTCATTGTTAATAGAAATAACACATTTTTGGATGGACTATTGTCCAGAGTATGCAGTCAAGTTTGCCTTTTGCTAACTTTCTAAATTAAGAACTTCTAGTTTTTTTAAATTAATTTCAAATGAATATGTATTTGACCTTTAATTATATTAAAAACAGTATTAATTATCTTTCTTCCAACAATATTTTATTCCAGAAAAATTTTGTTTAATACATCTCTCGATTTACTTTCCAGGTTGAGGAACATACGTTACGGTTTCAATACTATCCTTGTGATCCTGATCTGGCGTATTTTTATTGCAAGATCACAAATGGCAAGAAACATCTGGTACTTTGTGGTTAGTCTGTGTTACAAGTTTCTGTCATACTTCCGAGCATCCAGCACTATGAGATACTGAAGACAAGAATTTAGCATTAGAACATCTATGCATATGGTGGTCTAAATGCACAAAACGTAAAATGTACTTAAGTCATGTCATCTTTTGTCAAGACATTAAACCATCTTAGATCAGAGAGTGGAGTAAATTATGGTACATTTTATGTAACGTTTTAATGTTTATGCTCTTAAAAATCTAGTGAACACACTGTGGTATGCCATCTCAATTCTGCAATAGCCACCAAAACCATGACTTAATATTTTGATCCCTCGGGAAAAGGGGTGGGGTGAGGGTAGGAGTGGGGATATAGGAACACTGACCAGTATAACTGTGCAATTCTGGAACATATTAATTAAAATATGCCTTAACATATAGTGAATTTCTAATTCTAATATTGAATGCAATGGAAAGCATTTATTTGGACAGGAATACGAGCTAAGTTGGTAGATATTTGATTCTTCAGTGTTTAATTTTTTTCATCAGTCGATGTGGGTTTTAGTTTTGTTCAAGTTATAGCCAAACTATTTTCACATCATCCTGTAAGTTATCGAGTGGTCTCAGACATGAAAGATGTGTTCTCATTTTTCTTTCTCTGATTAGAGGTCTCATGCATATCATTTTTCTATAAGCAATCAGTTGCTTTCATAATCAGAAGGCTATAATTATTCTAAAGATCCTAATAGATCGAAATGGGCTTGAAAATCCATATCAACATATGCTATGTGTTTTTTGAAGGAAAATTAAAATGAATTCAGTAAGACTTGGCATCAAAAATTAGGATACATTTTTTTGTTCACATTATGGCAAATAAAAATCCTGTGAGATGTTGTTCATGTTTTTAAGATGGAGGATTTCTTGAGACTTTGGCAAATGGGGGTGGGGGGGGCGGGGTTGAGGAGGGATTCACCGTACTTGTGCTCTCCTCCCTTTATAAATTTTATTAATAAGGCTTTTAAAAGGCTTATGTTATCTTTCCAGTGAAAACTGAGAGTGCATTATTATGGAAGAATGTATTTGCAGGTAGTTATAACATTAAGAAAATGTTCTCACATGTGTAAACACATACTAACTTTTGACCTCGAGAGCTGAACTTCTTCAAGAAAAATAAAATAATGCATAAAATAATGTGTATAAAATTAAAAGACTATTTACATACCACATAAAGTAGCAAACTCTTGAATGAGTTTGAAGATATTTATTTTTTCTGCATGTGGTTTTAGCTTTAGAAAGAAATACATTATAGAAACAAGCAATAGCAAGAAAATTAATGTATATTTTAATGATACATTATAATTCCCTTTAAACCTTAATAGTAGTTAATTCTCCTTACTGTTTTAACATATATTTGGTTTAACAGATTGATCAGCATAACATGTTCTAATTTAGCTGCTCAAGTTGTAATATATTTAAATCATCAACAGTGTATCTTGAATATGTTTAATGAGATCCGTTCACAGTACAGAAGTTACATAGAACTTTACATCTGAATTTTCTTTGTCAATTTAAATGTAATGTATAAGAAGTTTATTTTGTTATTGTGAAAAAACTAAATGTAAAAGAAATCACCTTCTTCCATGCAGGTGTGTAATCTTGAAAAGGAAAAATGCTTCCATGTTGAAGCCAGATTTTCTGCAGTAAAACTTTTCAGCATTATTTTAAAAGAAATATGTATATAAATACATATGTATTCTTTGGAATGATACAAAAGTCTTTGGTCTAGGACCATACCTTGTATAAGGTGTGAGAGACCATAACAGTGTCTAAAGATGGAATAAATGGTGATGCCTTTGACTTAAAGTGGCCCACGTAATTAACTATAGATCTCTGTACATTGAGTGCTCCATCTCTCCAAATACATTTCCATAATGTATTGAAAACATGCTCATATTTGTATGATTTTTATACTTCTGCCAAATGTACTGAGAATTAGATGAATTGCCTTTGTATCTTGAAAAAGAACCAGGTACATCTTCAGTAGGCATGTGAAATACATATGGAGTGTATGTCTTTTGATCTGTGTCATTTTTCTTATAATCTAATTTTAAAAAATGCCGACTGGGAGTGTACTGAGGCCACTGCATTAATTTTGTGTGTTTGTTTAGAATTCTGTTGTCAAAAGAAAGCTGATGAATAAATTAACATGTCATTGCAGAACTTAAAGTTTTAAAATTAGCATAAAGTACATATAGATTGTTAATCCTCACTAACTAGAATTCAAGTATAACTTGAATTTAAAGATTTTGGAAATCATTTCTGTTTGCGTCATTTGCTAGACATGGTGTTTAGTTCTGTTTGAGTATATTTTTTTCTACACAAACTCAATTTTTAACAGGATAGCCTATTAAATAAATTTAATATTTAATTCATTTGATAAAGCTGTATTGTAAAACATTTGTTTTTTTTCCCCTTTTCACTCTTGAGTCTTATAGTTCTGGCATATGCATCTGTCACTTGTGATGTCACTGTAATTGTATTGAAATTTGACCTGGCAACATTGCTATGTCCTAAAATTCAACACAGAAAAGCATGGCAATATGTTCTTTGACTTAAGGATGGTATAAAATAAACAGTCTCTGAGTCTGTGTAATAAAGCTTGGAAGCAGGGAGGAAAAAATCTTATTTCTCCCCTTTTTTTGTGTTTATAGGAACTGGTTCAGAGTTTTTGGCTTTTTGTTTTAAATGTAAATTGATAATCTTTTATAAGAAGTAAATAGAAGCATTATTGGGTGCCTTTGTTTGTAAACCAAAAAGTAATAAATGAATCCCTATATTTCCATTTTAGTATTTATCGTATTTTTACAATAATTGTCCTGAAAATTATACTGAGAATTACCAGTGAGATAATCTGGTTAGAATTATAGGAAGCAGTCCTCACTTATATGTCTTACTTTTTTCAGGTGTACTCATTACTTCTCCTATCTTAATTTAATTTAATTCTAAGTTTCTTACACTGCATTTTAGGGGAAGCAGGTAGGATGAACACTTTTTGTTAAAGTATTATTTTTATGTATTCGCTGAGATGAGGTGGTTTTCCTCTTTTCTAAAAACAGTATGAGGAGACTGCCAGGGTGTCATGAGGTTCCAGCCACAGTCCTCCACATTGAATGATATCATATTAACTTAAAGGTACACTTGTAGTAGTTTCTATGTTGAGTAATGATAAAGGGGATCGATCATTCATTAGTAATAGAGACTGGCTGTATAAAACAAGAGAGCATCTGGCTGGGGTACAGGTGAGTCTAAATGGCCAAGCATGCTCTTCTAAGATGACTCCAAGCCCTGACTTGAAACTATTAGCACTGACTTGCTCTATTTTGAGAAAAACTCTCTAGCCTTTTGCATGAGAAACTAGAGAAAGGAACTCGATGTAGAAATGAGTTAATTAAATTAACAGTCTGATGATAAAAGAAATATGAAATATTTTCTTATTGAATTTTTATCTTTAAGCATTTTCTAGCCTTAGAATGGATTTGTATTATGGTGGTACCCTCTTAACATAGATCTCTGCTATCCTTAAGATTCTTAAACAAATTACCTTTGTCAGTTGAGCATAGTTGTACAAAATTGTTAAATAATTCCTTTGATTTTCTTAAAGAAAATTTTGAGTAACATTAGTTAAATTTGATGTTTTCCTTTGCAAGTTGATGGCTCTCAGATATATAGAAAAAACATAATAGCGATAAGTATGAGTTAACTCTACTGTCGGCCAGAAATCAGAGGAATAAAGCTATAAATGTATTTTTTTATTTTATTTTATTTTTGCCACAGATCACAGAAATACCCGTAATTTTACACAAGAGAAAGGCAGTGGAGATTTTTCTGAATTCATTAAAATATACAAATATTCTAACTCTCTTTGAAATATCTATCTCAAGAGTCTCTTAGGCATTTAACTTAGTTTTCTATGTTATAGCTTTGTGAGGTTGAATTAGGTATCCTCCAAAGATGTTTTGGAGGTGTAACTAGAAAGTGTTAGGTTTGAACCACATAAAAATGCTCTATAGTCTTTGACCTATAAAGATAATTTCATATGACTCAACCTAGTAAGTCTGCTTTTTGGTTTTATTTTCGAACAAACAAAACCTGAACCTGAACATAGAGATGAACGTAGTTTTATTTAAAATAGTCATCCCAGGAGATGGTGTGTTTATTTCATCAGTACTTAATTGTTTGACTTTTAAAACTCAATTTTTCTGCTGTATGTTACATCTTTCACAGATTCTTGCCATTTCTCCCCACTTGGTTGGTGGTTTCTTGAGAGGAAAACCAGCTTTGCACCTTTTACGTTATAGAAATAGCACTAGCAGACATTTTTGAGCATTTACTATGTGCCAGGCTCTAAGCATTTTACATGTACGAACCCATTTATGCCTTAGAGCAACACTTTGAGGAGGGCAGTAATTTTGAGGTAGGTTAGTAATTTAAGGCATATGGCATTAATAACTTGCCCCGTGTCACACTGCAGTGGCAGAGCTAAGATTTGAGCTCAGGTCGTCAGTCTAGCTCCAAAGCCTACAACACTTGTCTGCCTTTCACTATGGGAACACAAATGTTGCTGGACTATTCGGAGAGATTCTCTGACATGCTGTCATACGAAAATGTCTTTATTTGGCTCCTCCATTTTTAAAACCCAGCATTCATCCCTTCAACAAATACTGAGTACCTATTAGGTGCTTTGTTTTATGTTGCAATGATGTTTATCACTCACCACACTAAACTTTTCAGCGGTGCAGGTTGAATATGACACATTGCCTACCTGCTTGGATTTTATGACAACATAGAAAAGTAAACATAATTTTAATATATAAAGAAAAGAAAATCCTGCAAGTAGAAGGGAGTGCTTTACTGCTTAGTGATTCAGGAAAGAGCTCATACAAACATGACGTCTGAATTGTGGTTTTCGGTCTGGGAGAAATGCAGGGATGGGGAGGCATTTCAGGCATAGAGCATGTGTAAAGGCTGGGAAGTGGGGAACACTGAGGAAATTCTTTGGTTCTAAAGGGTGAGATGACTAAGGAAAGATGAGGGTGCGGCAGTTGGGGGCCAACCGAATGTCTGCATGCTCAGTATGCACTGTAGGCTGTGGAATGACTTGTCAAAAACTCAAAACACACCCCAATTCCTAATATGAATAGATTTTGGACTTTAAATGAACTGACTTATTCCTAAACTTAAGAGAAAAAAGTCTACAGATACAGTGATATGTATTAGAAAATATTGTCTAAGTCTTGATGGGCTTTCATTTTATATGCCAGATAATTCAGCAAATAAAAGTTGCTATCAAAGCATATCGAGGAAAATAGCCTTCCTTGAAATGTAAATAAATAATAGTGGGGGAAAAAAAGGATTTGTCAAGCACTATGCTTATTTAATTCTTATTTAAGTTGGATGAGTTTTTGGATGAGCTCACATTCTTTGTAGTACTGTTAGAGTTTTCGAAGAATCAGGTCATAAATTTATAAAGCCCACACTGAAAATTCTCTCCCCCTGGATGATGGTTATCCCTCTGCAATTACAAACCTTCACAAGCCCAGGGTTCATTTCCACTAACCCCCAAACCAGGACCACCCATACCTGGCCTGTGATCAAAATCACTAGGGTAACTTTGATAAGTTAGGTTTGGGGAGAAGCCTAGGAATCTGAATTTTTAAAATTCTCTCACAAGTGATTATAATGATGATCCCAGGTTTCCTTTTCCCTCCCCTAAGCCAGTGGTATGAGCAGGATCATCCGAGGAACTCCAGACACACCGTAGTGCTTGGGCCCCCACCCAGTGGCCTTTTGGTTACAGCAACAATCTGGGATGGGCACCAAGCATATGTATTTATAACAAGCTTTGTGTGTTATTCGACATATTCAGGGCAATTCAAGAACCACCCGACCCTTTTCAAGAAGTTTCTTGGCACTCTTGAAAGATTCCAGATATTTTTTTTTTTCCAAATAAGACAAAACCAGATGACAGAAATGTGCAAAATTGCAATTCTTTAGCAAGTTTCAGCAAATTCCACTGCCATTTCAGTACAAGCGTTCTGACTGTTTTTGTAAATGAGTACGCCATATCTGCATTTCTTAACAGACTATTCCATGGTAACTGCAGAGCACAAGTACCTGGTTACTCCTAAAATTTTAAAAATACTATGACAAAATCTCTTCCCTGAGGACAGAGAAGCAGAATTGTACAGTGGGAAGAGCATTAGTTTTGCTGTGAGACTAGGTATGAATCAACTGCCACTTAGTGTGACCATGAATGAGTCAACTTCTCAGTCTCAGTTTCCGCATCTATAAAATACCTCCCTGATAAGGTGATTGTAAGGGTTAAATGATACAATGAATATCACGTGTGTGGCACATCATGAATGATCAGTAACTATTCTCTTAAAATCACCAAAAAGTCCCAAATTATGGAATGAATTATGTTAGAATTATATTAATGTGACCTAATTTATTTTCTCCTATTTACACTATGATTTTCCCATTTCTAATATTTCTATCACGTTTTCTTTTTTTATCATCAAGGAGTACAAATTCTGAACAAAAATATTTTAAAAATCAGTTTTTCCCTTTGCAATGTTGGTATCACTTTAACTGAAAACCCCTCTCCACTATGCTTTTCTGCAATCAACAGCTCTTGCCCACTGAAATAGAATGAGGATTCTTCAAAACTTCCCCATCCAAGAACAAAATTTCCACATACTTATTTCACCCGTGGGCAGAAGAATTCTTCAAAGATGGCCATTTCCCAAATCATCCATTTTCACAGATTCTTTTGTTAGCCACACCTTGAGAAAACTCACTCTCTTTACTCCAGTGATCTGTAGTTAGCCAGTTGTCAAGCAAACAATAGTTTGTCTTTCTGGGATTGAGAGGTTTATATTATGTGACCTGGGCCCCATTTGTTGTTCCAAGAACATTTTGAGAGTTTCCCTCTTGCTTGTATTTAAAAGAGAAATCTAAAACAAAACCGTCTGTTTTTCCAATTATTTATATAACTTGGCTCCTAGAGCATTTCACGTTTCGTTAGCCCTATAGTTCTCAACCCTGAAAAATTAAAGGCACAAGTATGATCAGTGGCCTATAATCAGAAAGAGCTTTAAACCGTATGGAAAGGAACTCCCATTTAACTGAAATGGAAGAGAAGCCTTTTCACTCTCACATGATACATTTAAAACCTTCCTATTGAACGAGGCTCTTTCAATCAAAAATCTTCGGAAGAGTTTCACTTAGCAACTAGAAATTGCAGAGTACTAATTCTGTTTGGAAATTGTGAAATCACGGGTGCTTAGCTCTAGATGTGGGTCTTTGCTGCTCCAGGCATTCTATACAGCTTTCAAACTCTTTATCGTTTTCAAAGGAGAATGTACAATGTTTCCACATTAGTTGCCAGTTTGCTTTTTTTTTTCTAGGCTTAAATTATTATTTTTTTCTATTGCAGTTTAAGCCAGTACATTTACAAAATAAATCCAGTTACCGTTTTTCCTCGGCTAGAACTTTCTAGTTATTTCATTTGAGTTGAGTTTCTAATTCTGACTCTCAGTCCTCACTTTGGAGATCCTCCCCTCGAAGGGAGAACGGTCCTTCGCCCCTGCAAACCCACTCTCCTCTGTTCTCCACACTGCTCTTGGCCACAGCCAACTGACCTTTGTGTATGCCACATTTGATCCCCTTGCCCTCTAGCTTCCAGAGGAGTTCAACCAATGAGAGGCACTGGCAGGAGCAAAAGACAGGAGGAGAAAGGACAGGAGCATTTATTTCTCAATCACTCTTGGACTCTGGTTTGGCAGTGGTTGTGTCCCTCTACCACATGCCGCTGCTTCTGGGGTGACCTCCCTCTCACAGTTCCACATTTGTCAGAGTCCCAGTAAATGCCTCCTCCCCTTGCCTGTGAGAGCTCTCCATTGTTGCTAGTTGTCTGGGCTTTGCTGTCCCTCGTTGGCTGCCTTAGCCCTGCTCATGCTTTTGTAGTCCCTTCTTGAAACTTACTTTTTTCAATGTGCCATCTGTTTCCTGTCTTGACAAGGATACAGCTCCTTGTCTACAGCTTGGCAGTGCTGGTACCATCCACTGGTAAGAGTTCAAGCCCCCATATGTGGTGGCGTAAAGCCTACTGATTGGTCTTGAAAAAAACGTGCACTGCCTTTCTCACTTTTTCAAATTGACTGCTACTTCCATTCGTACCTGATGTGGGCACACCAATATCACATGGGGATCATCTCTGCTTTTTCACATGTATCACTATAGAACAGATCGCTAAATTCACAGATTTGGATAGCTCAACATCCGGAAGGCAAATTCTTTGCCTGATAAAACACTTTCCACGCTTTCTACCCAGTCTGCCTGCCTCTATTTGTGTATTCCATCCCCCAACATGTGTGTTCTCTCTCTCTCTCTCTCTCTCTCTCTCACACACACACACACACACACACATACACACACACACACACACACAGGGTTCTACTGTATGTCAGATGATGGAATAAAGTTATAGTACTTAAAGTGCGTCCATTCTCTAAGACTAAACTAGCTCTGGAAGAGAATGTTCAAGACTGTCCAAAATGGAAATTCTCTCTTATGCCTGAACCTCTTTTTCTCATTTCCCCCAAATGGTCTTCCTGTGTCCCATCAATAAAGACCCATCATCCACCCAGGTGAGCTAGAAACAGGACTCATTCCTTATACTAAATACTGCCTCAGTCACCTGGTCTTTTCTATTCTGTTCCCTTAACAATGGGGATATGCTAACTTAATTCCATCTCCAGAGACCAAAACTCCTGTAATCTGAACTATGACTTTTTTTTTTTTTTTTTAGCAACTTGTCGTTTATTTCCCATTTGGTGCAAGGCATATGGTTATGGGGTGTCAGGAAGGCTCGCGTGTGGCTACAATAGTAAAGAGCAAGGCTCTCTCAAGTTCCTTTTTGGTGTTTTGCTATTTTGATATTAAAGATACTACCCTAACCTGCCCATAACCTCAGCCTCATTATACTATTTTTTTTTTTTTTTTTTTATACTCAATCGTTTATTTCCCATTTGGTGCAAGGCATATGGTTATGGGGTGTCAGGAAGGCTCGCGTGTGGCTACAATAGTAAAGAGCAAGGCTCTCTCAAGTTCCTTTTTGGTGTTTTGCTATTTTGATATTAAAGAACCCAACCGCTTCTGCTTGCTGCAGCCTGCCTAGTGTAGGCAGTGGGAGGGGAAGTGGGGTGGGGAAAGGGGCTCAAAATAGCCTAGCTCCTCTGGAAGTCTGGTGGCTGGTGGTGGCCACCCAGGATGGGGACCTGGCGTTAGCTTTGCTGGGCTGGCCACCAGATTGCTTCCTTGTGGCCTCCTGAGCCAAGTCACAGGTGATCATGCTGCTGGAAGCCTGGGGAGATTGCAAGTGCTCTGGGGACTCCAACATTGTGGCCGTAAACGGGAGAGTGGACTTCCTGAAAAAGAAGCTCGCTCACCAGCCTTGGGGAGACGGGGTGGTGGGGGATGGCTTCCCCAGGGTACACGTCACTTCCACAGGAGCTGTTGTTGGAAGTGGAACCCAGGTGGCCCCACGCCAGCAGGCGCCAACAGTAGTGGTGGGTGGCCATGAGCAAGTGAGCCGCTGGAGGGGATGGCTGCTATGCTCTTGCTTCTGTGGGCTGATGGAAAGCGCAGCGGCAACCCCTGGCAGGCCTCTGCACCCGATCACTGGTGGCGGAGGCTGCTCCACAACCAAGATGCACGGGCCGACGACATTTAATTTATTTCCATACTTCTAGTCTGCTTAATCTCCAAAGCATGCTCTTTTCAGCAGCCAGAGTGGTCTTTCTGAATCACAAATCTGATTGTCTTAGCCCCCATACTTAAAACCCTTTAGCGACTCACTTGTACACTGCCTCCAGGATCAAGCCCATACCTCAAAACGTAATTTCTAAGGCTCATTATGGTCTAGACAACAGCTTCTTGTCCCTCACATTCTCCCCACTCATTATGCTCCAAGCACTTGCCGTTCTACCAAAGTCCTTATCTCACTTGTCTTCATAATGGTGTCTTTCTACCTTCAATATTCTGTCTCCTCTTCCCTATCTTGCACATTTAAGTTTAGGTGTTAAGTCTATCAGGAATGCTTTCCACTGCAAATATCCAAAAGCTTAGATTGCAACTAATTTTTCTTATACAAGAAGTCTGGAAAAACAAACCAAAACTGATAGATAGATAGATAGATAGACAGACATACATACATATACATACATACATAGATACACAGATAAATAAACAAACAAATAAATAAAATGAAAAAAACTCTAGATGCTCTCTGGAAGAGACCAAGAAGTCTGGAAAAACAAACCAAAAATAATAAATAAATGAATAAATAAATACAAACAGAAAAAAAAAAATCTATAGCTGCTCTCTAGCAGCAACCCATCCACAAATATGTCAACCTCTGATGATCCCAAATCTATATCCGTAACTTAGACACCTCTCCTGAGTGTCAGATCCATATTTCCAAAGTCTACCTTTTAGCCCTCAAGGATTTGCATAAACACCCTCTTATGTTCCTTCTAGTTAGAAATTGTGGAGCCAACTGGACTCCTCTTTTGAAATACCAAGAAGTAGTGAGGACCAGATTGTCATGGAGCTTCACTGGGTGAAGCTGGGGCAGGGGTCACCTGGAAGATTCCAGTAGGTAAAAGTCCATTTGACTCTCTCTCTCTCTGTGTCCACCCACAAGTGTTCCCTGTGTCAGCTTCTTGCTCAGGTGCTGGGAAGGTAACTGTGGCTCCAACACCTCCTCTGTCCTCCAAGAACTCAGAGTCAGTGGGATGACATCATGGGGAGCACAGCAGCCCTCAGTATGACTCAAGCAGATGACTGGTCCCACAGCAAGAGGGCCTCAGCTCGTCCAGTCATTCCTACTGCTTCTGGACCCAGAAGCCAGTGTCAGGCAAGTGGGAGGCATTGACGAGTCAGCTTACATGGGAAAATACCAGCCCTGAGGCCATGAGCAGGGCTGGGCTGGTAACAGCTGCCCAAGGAAGAGTCTAGGCCTGGACCTGAGATGCATGAGGTGACACAGGAGAGTGAGGCTGTGGGCTCTATGGGAGTCTTGCTGGTCCAAAGCCCTGAGATGTCTGGGCACATGGATACAGTGGACTGGGGAAAATGCAGTGAATCCAGAAATGAGGAGCAAGTAACAGCGGCTGGCCAGATGTAGGAGTGGAGTGGGGAAGGGTGAGGAGTATCAGCAGTGTCTGTGACAGGTAGAAGGGGCACAGATTCAGACAATGGAGAGAGAAGGTCGATTTCCTCCTGAGGAAGGAGGGTATTGTTTCTCAATGTTCTTTCTCAGGTGAGCTTACTTGCTGGTTTCTTACAGTCCCTTGTGCTCCTGTTGCCTGTCCCCCACCCCAAGGTTGATCTAGCAGGAGGCTAAGGCGTTGACTGGGAGATCGTCTATTGGAATCTTCAAAGAGAGAAAGTCACAGTGAATGGGAAAGAGGAAGATCAGCCCTGAGAAGGGCACCTGCTCTGGAGGCTCTCACTTAGCCAATCCGACTCTCTGCTAGGGGTCTGGCCAACAGAGGGGAGGCCCACAGAGCCCTCCCAATGAGGGCGGTTGCCGCAAACCCGCCAGGGGGCTGCATGGTTTTTCAGTCCTCTGCTGTTTGGGGAGCCAGCCCCAAACTCTTCCCCAATAATTTTTAATCTGGCAATATTTTCTCTGCCTGCTGCAGAGAAACAGTCTCAGATCTGAAACATAACTGCTTATGCCACCTTCTCACGCAGGCCGAGCACTCCTACTGTGAGGAAAGATGGTCTTTGTTTGGAATGTGGTGTCTACAGCCAATATTCCAGTAGGCGTTGCCTCACCGGGGCCCAAGGAGATGGAGCAGAAGAAGGCCCGAAGAGGCCTTTTGGAAGCCTCGGCAGTAATATTATTTCTGGGTAATGGCAGGCCTTCCGTCAAAGCCCTGGCACTTGCTGAATATTGGCAAAAAAAGGCAGCTTAAGGTTTCTGAAGATACTTACTTGCCTTTTGAAGAAAAGTGAAAGGAAAAAGGATTAAAATGAATGCTTAGGCTCTTGTTTATGTGCTGGAGCAGATTTTCTTGTACTTAGGCTGCAGGGAAAAGTAAAACAAAAGCAAAACACAACTTTTCTGAGCATCCCTGGTGAGCTGCTTTGCCCACTCTTTGTTGTGGTTATTTTGTGCCTTCTCCATTCTCTACAAGTTCCTACATCAGTCCAGATTCCTTCCCGAAAATAAGAGAGCGCCTCAGGCAGGAAACCCTCTACTTACAGACGCCCTTCCCAGTGCTGTCTCCTTCCCCGAGTCCCAGGAGCTGCATCTCTCCACCTGGTCAAGGCCAGACCCCACCCTCCACCCCCATCCTCAGGTACCCTTCTCCCTTCGACTGTTCCGGGACACCTATTTAGTCAATGATTCTTTCTAGTCTTGTGCTCTGCCTCCTTCCTTCCCTTTTCTCCTAGCCACCTCTTCAAATGAATCCCCTGTTGAGAGACAGGCACTCCCTTCACCTGTTCCTTCTCACACTAATGCCTTCTTGTTTCTCTCCTGTCACCTTTATTCTTGAAAGAGTCGTTTTGTCTTCTGTCTCGATGCCCTTCCTTGGTATCCACGCTTCAGCACGTTACACTCTGGCTAGTCGCAGTCAAAGAATTTTTGTCAGCAAGTTCTTATCTCATTTAACCTCTCTGAACCAGTTTGCTCTGTTGACTTCTCCATTCTCCTTGACTCTCCCCACATCTTGGCTTTCCCTAACACAATTACATCCTGGGTTTTTCTAATTCTTTTAATTGACATTGCTTTTTTTTTGCCTTCTCTTAACATAAACTCTGTTTCAGCATTCTTCTCTCGTTCAGATTCTCTCTGGCAGCAACCCAGCCACAAGAATGAGTTCCCCTCTGATAATCCCAAATCTATATCCTCAGCTCAGACACCTCTCCTGAGCCTCGGACTCATATTTCCAGAGTCCACCTGTCAACCCTCAAAAAAGATGCACATAGTTTCAAAAAGGATCTCATCTTTTCAACTTCCAATTCTCCCTCCCTGAGACCTAGAGGTTTGGGGAGCATCCTTTGCACCCAGCCCTTCCATGTATGGTGGCACAAGTTTGTGACCTGCACATGGGAACTGGGACAAAGGGCTAGGAGTGGGGCTCAAGTTCAGCCAAAGCAAGGAAGAGCTTTCTCTACTTGGCACAGAAGACTTTACAGTCTTGTGGCAGCCCTATTGGAGTAGCCGTGGTTTTTTCAGAAAGGGCACTGTCAATTTTGTCTGGAAGCTCCCTCATTCAGCTGTGAGGACAGAGGACATTGACAAGGGACAACCAGGGAAAGCTATAGGATGGGAGTCAAGGTTGGTTAAAATGATGCGTTGGTTCATGATTATATATGTCAAACACTCCTGGAGAACTTCGAGAACTATCTGAGGGACACTGCAGGGAATTAAAGGTTCTGTGTGAGTTATTTCAATTAATGCTCCTTCCCCCCATTTGTATTCACAAGCTGTGGAGGACTGGAGACATTGGGTTTATATTTTCAGTGTCCCCATAACTGAACCCCAAGATCTGAGGGTTGGGACTATTCTTATCCTTTTTTTGCTCCTCAGGACTAAGCACTGTGGCTGGACATAGCAGATGATAAATGGATGGATGAATGAAAAGACTATTTATTCTGTTGATTCCCTGCCCATAGTCCAGGGGAGTTGTGGAGGCCACAGCAGACGTGCACAGGCCAGTCCCAATAGTAGTTAATTTCTCTTGTTTCTTCATACAGGATAATAGCACTCTGTCAGCGAGAGACCTGGCCCTCACCCAGGAAGACACAAAGAAAAACCATCAGTGTTAGATCTGACTCATGCAATGGCTCTGGAGGCTGTGAGCTGTGGGCCTTTATGGTACTCTGGGGAGAGAGGACTAACTCTATGAGGTGCTGTCTCTCCAGGCACAGGCTCCTCTTCCTCCATGAAAAGGCCACTAAATCAATACGGTCTTGTGCAGCCAAGGTGCTAGCCCAAAGCGAGGAATCAGCAGAGGCAGCTTTGGCAGCCCTAGAAGATAACACCACGCTCAGGCCCTGTTCCCTTCCTGCTTTCCTTCCACAGCTCTCCTGGGCCCCATTCAGAACCGAGTGAGGGCCAGGAGAGTAGTGGGCTTGGAGCTCTCATCTTGCAGGGAACCCACTCCCGCCATGGTTGCTGAAAGAAGGTGCCTATCTTCATTGCTTGGGGGTTACCTGGCCTTGGGTCCCTGTCTTCCCTTTCAAGAAATCACCATTCTCTCTTGACTGAGAGAAACAGGCTGGTGTAGGGGAAAGAATGAAGGCTTTTAGAACCAGAGAGATCTGGGTTGAGGGCCTGGCTCTGCCACTTGGGCACCTTGGGCAACTCATTGAGGCCCAGTTTTCTCATGTGGAAAATGATTCACTGTGATGATGAAAAATGACCATGTAGGTAAAGTACCCAGGATGATGCCTGACTCAAAGTAGCTTGCTTGATAAATGTTAGCTCTTATAATCATTAACAGCCAAGTCTTCATTCCCCTCCTGGGATGAAGCCCCTCTTACTGGGCTCAGAGCAAAGATTCTGACAATCCTTTGGTGCTGCCTTTGCTTAACCCAAACATTCAAGAGCAACATGGAAGGTGGATTTGCTTTCACAGAGCTGGTGCACAAGGTCTGAGAGACGAATTCAATTTGGAAAATTCTTTTTAAGTGCCTGCTTGTATCCACATTTAGTCTGGAGTTTCAAGGGAAGGATGGCATCATTCTGGGGCAGGGGAAAGGACGATGGAGAATCTGAGTAAGAGCCCCAGGGGAAGGGTGAGCTGGACACTGTGTGAGTACATCCGCTACAGTTTCTCCCTCCGGGGCACCGCAGGGAGTCTGCTGGGTTTTAGCAACAATGGGAGCCATTTTCCTGCAGATAGGAAAGAATTCTGGCTCTGAGTCACCTGCAAGAGGCCCAAGGCCCATGATCTAGCCATGAGGCCCCTTTGAATTTGGCCCTACTTTATCTTTCTTCCACTTAGGTCTCACATCCAGGCTTTCCTTTCACCACCTAGACTGTCAGTTCTCACTGGGGCTGCTACTGTCATCTCAGGCAGGACAATCCTTCATTATACAAGGCGACTGTCTTGCACATTTCTGGATATTCGCCTTTACTCGCCCCCACTCACTAAATACCTAGGGGCACTGCACCCCCTTATCATTCACGTGCAAATGTCCTACCCATTTTCCAAATGCACCAGGTGCTCTGCACTTGCTTGTTCCTCTGTCTGGAATGCTCCTCCCCACCCCCACTTCTCTGCCAAGTCAGTCCTCCCCAAGAAGACCCATCTCTAATATCACTTCTCTGGAAGCTTCTTCTAACTTCCCTCAGGCGTAGTCACAGCTGCCGCCCTTCCCTCTGATGCGCAGGGATCTCCACTATTGGATGGAGTGTTTAGGGGCCGATTTCCTTCTTTATTCTGCAGCTCCTGTGGTGCTGGACCATGTCTCAGAAACTTTGTTGTATTCGTCACAGTGCCCAGCATCAAGCCAGAGGTGCAAAAGGGGCTTCACCCAGGGGTTCTCAGGGAATCGACGTGTCTTCCTCCGCAGGGCGGGGTTGCGGCTTGGGGGACTCGGCGAGGACCGTAGCTTGGCTTCCACTGCCACCTGGCGGCGACACAGCGCTGGGTTTTGATGCAGTAGGAAAGCGGCCGCTCGGCTGGGGCCAGCCGGCTTGAGCCCTGGGCTCCAAGGCCAGGTTACGACCCCGCTCCTGGCGCGAGCCAGGATATTACGGCAGCCATCGTGAATATAACTAACGTAACAATCACGGTTTATGCAGCTCTCCACAGTTTAAGGAGATTTGTTTCCCAACACTATTTCACTCACACTTCACGGCATGCAACCTTATGAAGTCAGCAGAGCAGCAATTATTATTACTTTACGGACGGGTAAAGGGAAATGAATAATATCAGTAACGATATCAGCTACTACTCTAAAAAGAACATCTCTGCTTTCACCTCCAGTCTCCCCTTACCTTATTATCGAGTGCTTAACATGATCCAGGCAGAGGCCTAAGGGATTTACAAATGTCACATAACTCTCTTAAATGAGACTTTTCATGTTTGGGCCAGGCCCCGAAGCCATGGGCTCATACATTTTTAAGCAACTCTGTCCAATAGAAATGTAATGTGAGCCACATATGCAATTTAAATTTTCTGGTGGTCACATTTAAAAAAAAAGGAAAAAAGGAAAAAGAGGTAAAGTCGATTTTAAGGAGATATTTAATTCACCCAATGTAGCAAAAGTATTGTTTAAAGGCATAATGAATATAAAAAAAAATTTATTTTATATTCTTTTATTCATACTAAGTTGATAAAAGCTGGTGTGTTGGTTATACTTCTAGAACATCTCAGTTTAGGCCAGCCATACTTCATGTGCTTAATAGCCATATGTGGCTAGTGGTTGCCATGTTGCATGGTAAGGTTCTAAAGAAAGAAATTTGGGCATTTGGAAGGTCTTGCTAACTGGAAGTCTCCAACCAGCTTGTGAGTCTCAGCTCACCATCAAAGTCGAGACCATTTGTAAGAAGAGGTAATGTTTGGAGAAAGAAAACAGAGGAGCGGGAATTTCTCGCAAAAGAGTTGTTTATAGAGTTCTGTGTGATTCCTTCCCTACCTAAGAAGGAGAGGAGGGTAGTCCTCTCCCTCCAGTTCAAACCAAGTAAGGGTCTGTACGGTGCAGAAGCTGACGCCTGACTAGTGTCTGGAGAAGCCAAGGAGTGAGCCTGGCCGGAATTGGCCCTGACGTCAGAGCAGGGAGAGAGAGCTGCAGAGTGGATAAAGTGGCTTGTGCTTTATGGCAGGACGAGGGGCATGTTCTCCACGGGACATTAGTTACCTTGAAGACGCCAAGCCAGACGACCTTGTGCCAGTACAGAGCGGCTGCATGGAAGGTACCAAAGGAGCAGAAATGGAGGGGCCCGTTGTGAGCAGTCAGCCAGAGTTTGCATCGCTCACCACAGAAGATGGTGCAACGGGAGAGCCACACTGAAAAGGGTATTTTGAGAAACCCACAAAAGGACTCTGTGAGAGGAAGAGCCAGGACTTTGGTACCTGCCACCCAGAGGGTCCTAAAGCTGTATTAAATAAAATATTATCTATGGAGGACCTTTCCTCAAATTTCCAGCTCCTTCTTGCATGTGACCTGGGAGAAAGCCCAAAATGGTACCTTGAATGAGCAGAAGGCAGTGAAGCAAGGAAGAGGAAAGAAACTGACCATGACCTTTTTTTCCTTCTGTGGCTTCTCCAGTAGTAGCAGATATTATGTGAGGGGCTGGCATAGGCAGGAACTGAAATTCCTAGGGAAGGACACAGGATTATGTAGCTGAGTCCTGCCTGCTTTTGACAAGGCTTTCATTTCCTCGGTAACAGTCATTCATCTCATGAACTTTTACTGAGCACAGACAATAGTAGTTGATGTTATCACTATACCAGCCTTTATTATTTGGATTGAAATGTATTATAATAAAAAATTGTTGATAACACTATGAGGTTAATGTTAGAAGCGCTATGATACAGGTAGATTAATCAGAGATCTCTGTTGTAAGTAAAAGAAATCCAGCTCAAATTAGCAAAAGCAAAAAAAAAAAAAAAAATCATGGAAGGGATCATATAAGTGAGAAATTCAGAGGTGATTAACCCCAGGAACAGTTTAATCCAGAAACTGAGACGATATTATTGTCTTTCTTCATCTTTTAGATTTCTCTTTTCTCTACTTCTCTTTGTGTGAGGACCACTGTAAATGGCTTCTTCTGCTGAGTTAGGGAAGATGACTTCCATTGCTCCAAAATTGCATCTTTCCAGCACTGTGATCCAAAAGCAAAATAGCATCTTTTCTTTAGTTTCAGCAAAAAAATTTGGACTCTGGTCTGACTGACTCAGGTGCCCATCCTTTGGAGTTGGGGGTTAGGGGACGATAAGGTGTGGTGATTGACCACATCCCAAACTCAAGGATGGCGGGCAAAGGGCCTTGGAGAATATGAGCATGCCATTGCCAGAAGTGACATGGAGAAGCATTTACCACTGTCTACTCCAGGGCATAAATGCACAGTGCTATGGGAGCACAGAACAGGGCATGACCAATATTGCTTCCTTGAGGAATTCCTACCAATCTCTGTTAAATACTTCACTTAAGTCCAAGTACATCGTGTATATTTAATTTTCCTAATAATCTCCAGCTGGATATCTATTTGCCCCTCCAGATCTGCTCTCTACTCTGCTCCACGTGCTCCGTGTCCCAGGAGGCTGACTTATCTGGACTACATCAATGGCCCCTTTTGCCTTCTAGTTGGATTTCCAGTTGAGATTTACCAATGGAGACAAGAAATTTTGGAAAAAGAGAAGGAGTTGGGGTACTTATTTTCCAAGCTCCCTTAGTATGAGATTACTTCACACGGTCCAGGTCCTTCCACCACAGGTGGTGTGGCTCTTGTACAGTTGCTCCGTCTCCAGGTTTGCACTCTCACCCCTCAGGCTCAGGGGTGGTTATGTTTCCTCCACCCTTCCAGCCCAGCGCTCGGTATAGTTCCTTGTGGTTTTCCTAAATCCAGCTCATCTTCGTACATAGCTCCTTTATAAAATTCTCTTCTAACTATAATATAGTTTGAGTACACTACCTGTTACCTGCCAAGACCCTGACTGATAAAAAGCCTGTCTGCGAAGCAAGGGAAAATTAGTCGGTTGCGATTGTCGTTGAACCACATTGAGTTCTTATGATCTCTGCTTTCTTTTCTAAGTGTTCACAGACCATCCTCTTTACCTATTCCTTCTAGATTATTGTAGAGAGTCCATGTCGAGGTTGGCAGATTATAGTTTTTGGAACACTATTAAAAAAAATCGCTTCAATTTTAGTCTCAATTCTTTAATATC